>NC_082719.1:18492434-18792434 GCF_030144855.1 Hypanus sabinus
CCTTCTCCTTCTTCTTCTTCTTCTTCTTCTTCTTCTTCTTCTTCTTCTTCCAGAGCCTGCTAAATCTTCCTTAGGGTCTTTTGCAGTCACACGGGGGTTTTGATTTGCCTTTATAACAATACTATGAGCAGTCCTCACGCAAAAATTATTGGTCCTCCAACTTTCTACTTGACTGCCACCGATCCTGTTAACTGCCATTTCTTAAATACATTATGACCTGAGGAAATAGCTACCTGAAAATGCTTTGCTATCGTCTTAAAGCCTTCTCCTGCTTTGTGGACATCATCTATTTTAATTTTCCGAGTGGTAGGCAGCTGCATAGGGGAGCCCATGGCTACTATTGTTAGGACAAGGTTGGAGGAGTTAGGGAATTTATAAAGCTTTGAAATGTGCATCACCTAGGCTATCCTAACGATGACTGTGAAAAAGCCTTAGCCCTAACAAGCTAATTAAGGTCTGAGACCTTGGTAAAAGTTATCTGAGAGCTCAAATCTCTTGGGGTGCCCAAACTTTTGCATGGTGCTCCTTTCTTTTTTCTCTCTCTAAAATTGTACAAAACAAAAATAATACACTAATCTTGTTAAAATATTGAAAAGAATGTTTCATCTTTAATTTTATGACTTGTGGAGATCAGTTCATCTTCTACTCACTTAACTATTCACAGTAACAGTATTTTTTTTTTAGCGGGGTGCCCTAACTTTTGTATGCCACTGTATAATCTCAGAATATCGATCTGCCAGTCCTGCCCCTTCTGCATTCAACTCTCACCCATGAACAGAATATGATATGTCCAACATTCACCCCTCCAAGCTCATCAACTAGTCAATTCTCTCTTTGCCTCAAGGCTTGCATTGACTTCCCCACAGTCATTCCACTGTTCCCTCGAAGCTGCTCTGCTGCGTGTCCATGCAGTAGCTGAAATGCTCCCTTGCAGCTGGAACTTTATTTTTTATTATGTTAATTGAAAGTGCCATGTAAAATATTTCTACTTAGTGCAATGGTTGCAGCTGTAAATACAAATTTAGAGGGAATGTTGATCCATCCACTTGCTGCCCTGGTACACTTGTTCCCACTCCCGGTATCTCTGGTTTAAACTGTCACTCAGAGCAGCATCAGGAAACCTTCCTACATGGATAGCACCCCTTCCATTTCAGGTACAAACCATCATGTTTGTACAGGTCCCGCCTGCCCTGGAAAAGAGCGCAATGATTCATAAATCTGAAGTCCTCCCTTTTGCACCATCTGCTTAGCCACATGTTAAACTGCACTCTCTTTCTAATTCTTCGACTCGCGCATGGCAAGGTTAGTAATCCTGAGATCACCATTCTGGAGATCCTGTTTCTTTTTAACTTTGGAGCTCAGAACCTCAACTCAATTTGCAGGACCTTGTAACGATTCCTGACGCTGTCATTGCTATCAATGTGAATGACATCTTCTGGTTGATCATGGTTTTCCTCAACACTCCTTGATGAATAGGATGAAGAAAACATCGGGGCATCTTACATTGTTACAATGGAACCTGGCAAATGAGGCCAAACCAAGGGCAGAACTCAGGCACAGAGATTAAGTTAGGATGCCTACACAGGCGTAAACACGGAACGGTAAACAGGAGGGACCTTAACACAAAGCACTGATATGGAGCCTTGACACAGGGACCGGACACGGAGCCTGGACCTGGAGCCTTGACTCAGAGATGCGACACAGCTGTGACTCAGAAAGACTAAGCCTCATAGGTAAACCTTAAAACTCGTGCTAAACTTAGAAAAAACGGTTCCAAGCGATCAGAAAACGTTAGTTATCACACAGAAAAAGTCCAACGATCTGCCACCTAGGGTTTGTAACGCCGGTGTTCTTATACTGCAGGTCCTGATGGAAACCAGGTGTGCCATCATCAAAAAAAATTAAAAGCAATTGGGAAATTCACGGTTGGAACTGTGGCACAATAAAAACATAGAGGAAACTAGGGAATAAGCGATCAGGACTGTGACAGTTCTCCCCCCCTCCCCCCCCCTACACACACACAACGGGAGCCTCCAGGTGAACCACCAGGCTTGTCCGGATTGTCATGATGGAAATCACAAATGAGGGAAGGGTCCAGGATGAAGCAACGGGAATCCAGGAGTGTTCTTCCAGGCCCATACGCTTCCCAATCGACAAGGTACTAGAGACCTCTGCTTTGGCGGCATACATCCAGTATTCACTGGACGGTGTATGCTGGGTGGTTGTCAGTGATCCGGTGAGAAATATATTGCTATATTTCTTCACTATTCTTGGTTGGTGCGGCTGTAACGAAACCCAATATCCCTCCGGATCGATAAAGTATGTTTGTCTGTCTGTGAGGTCGAAGTGGTTCGGCAGGAGGGTACAAATGGTTGACGGATAGCAGTTTCAATTGGGAGATGTGAAATGTGGGATGACTGTGCATGGATCAGGGCAGTTTGAGCCTGACCGCCGAGGTGTTGATTATACTGTCAATCTCGGATGATCCCAGGTAGAGCGGGGCAAGTTTCCTGAGTTCATTCTTATGGGGAATGTCTTTAGATGAGAGCCAAACCTTCTGCCCAGGCCGATAATCAGGTGCAGGAATCTGATGGTGACCGGCAATCGTCCGGTTGCAGTTGGTTGAGTAGAACAGGGCCGCGCGTGTGTTTTCCTGATCTTGTAGCAACGGCAGAGATGGGCCTGAACAGGAGGCACAGCAATGTTTATGTAGGCCTTGGACTCCCCTCCCTGCTGCCATCAGGAATGAGGAACAGGAATCCTTAGGCCCTACTCCATCAGATTCAGGAAAATTCATACTTGAACCATCTGTGATAGAATCCTAAATTTATTCATTATGGACTGTGCCTTTAAAAACTCTACCTGTGGGAAAGAGGAAGCTGGACAGCACCAAACAACTTGCTACAGAGTGAGAGAGAGGAGTGGAGACTGTTCACAGTTTGGGATTTATGCAAGGACACTGCCAGCTTCTGAGTTTCTACAGAGAGAGGGGAGGAGCTACATGATGGACAGCTGGTGTTCAGCACAATGGTATATAAACCAGCGTAGTTACTTGTTTCACAGGACAAGCAGACGTACTAAGGTGTGGCGAAATTACCACTACACTTTGAGGTGCCCACGAGTGTGGAAATGAGGATCGATTTCGAGGAATCTATCTGTGATTATTAGTGCGTGAAAGAGCGACATTGTGGTGACTACCAGTGTGTCTAACCCTTGCTTGGGTTGATAGATGATCACTTGAATATGGCGCTCATAAGTTGATCACGTTTGGGTAACTTGGAAGTTTGGGAGGACATCTAAGATGATCAACAATACCTGTCTATTTGAATTCTCTCTCTCTCTTGAATTACATAGACTGAACCGTAACCTTAACACACCACCTTAACCTTAACCGTAACCGTACCTTAACACACCATCGTAAGACTGTATTACTCACCAACTAAGCTTGAAGAAGTTTGGGAATTCATATATTTACATGTATGTATGCATTACACATTTAACTCTTGATTTATCTGGTTTAAGTTACAATATGATTTAGTTACTAATGAAATAATGTTTTGTTAGTGGCAAAACCAGACTCCAGCTGTGTTCTATTGCTGCTGATACTTTTACAAGTTTGTGTGTACGTGACACATCGGACATCTGAACCTGTGCAGATAAATTCACTCATCACAACACTAAACTTATGAACTCACTTTCAGAGACTCAACAGTTCATGTTCTCATTATTATTTATTACCTTATTGTTTGTTTGTTTCTTAGACAATAGACAATAGATGCAGAAGTGGATCATTCGGCCCCTCGAGTCTGCACTGCCATTCTGAGATCATGGCTGATCATTCACTATCAATACCCAGTCCCTGCCTTGTCCCCATATCCCTTGATTCCCCTATCCATCAGATATCTATCTAGCTCCTTCTTGAAAGCATCCAGAGAATTGGCCTCCACCGTCTTCTGAGGCAGTGCATTCCACACCTCCACAACTCGCTGGGAGAAGAAGCTCTTCCTCAACTCTGTTTTAAATAACTGACCTCTTGTTCTCAATCCATGCCATCTGGTACTGGACTCTCCCAACATCTGGAACATATTTCCTGCCTCAATCCTATCAAATCCTTTAATTATCTTAAACGTTTCAATCAGATCCCCTCTCAATCTCCTCAATTCCAGCGTGTGGAATTCTTCATATCAATTCTTTATTGATGTATCTCCACAGCTTTTCATTTTGTTTGCTCATCGGATGCTTGGCAGTGTTTGTGTGTAGTTCTTTCTTTTTTAAAAATATTATTTATTTATTAAATTTTAGAAATTACAAAGAATAAATGTGGTAATAAAACAGTAAGAAAAATAATATTAATCCTCCCCCCCTTAACCCTTATCTAAAGAAAGGACAAAAAAAGGAAAGAAAAGGAGGATTGCCTGGATATCAGGGGATCCCCACATGCTCCATGGAGTTCAAAATAATTTTGATATTTATTTTTACTTTCCCCAATTACTATAATTTTATCTTCAAAGGACCTATGTATTTAATCCTATGTTTTTGTGAGTATGGGGACCATATTTTCAAAAATATATCATATTCATTTCTTAGATTATACGTAATTTTTTCAAGTGGAATACAACTATGTATTTCAGTATTCCATAGTTAAATATAGATCAGATTTCCAAGTAACTGCGATAACTTTTTTGGCTACTGCCAATGCAATTTTTATAAATTTTTCTTATACTTATTCAATTTAAGTTTCGTTATTGTCCCTTCAATATCTCCTAATAAAAATAATAATGGACTATGTGGGAGTTGTACTCCAATAATTTGTTCCATTAAAAGTCTTAAGTTTATCCAAAATGGCTGACTTTTAAAACAAGACCAAGTAGAATGTAAAAAAGTACCAATTTCTTGATTATATCGAAAACATTTGTCAGACATATTTGAATTTAATCTATTTATTTTCTGTGGTGTTATATATAATTGATGTAAAAATTATATTGTATTAATCTAAGTCGAACATTTATTGTATTTCTCATACTATCAGAACATAATCTTGACCAGTTTTTTTCCCATCAATTTTAACATTCAAATCAGATTCCCATTTTTGTCTTGATTTATGAATTCCTAATTTAATTGTCTGATTTTGAATCAAATTATACATACAAGATGTAAATTTTTAAATTTTTCCTTTCTGGATTAATATTTCTATTTCACTAGGTTTTGGCATCAACATTGTTTGCCCCAACTTTTCTCGTAAATAGGCTTTTAATTGAAAATAACAAAAAAGTGTGTTATTTGATATTTTATATTTATTTTTTAATTGATCAAACGACATCAATATACCTCCTTCAAAACAATCACCTATATATTTAATCCCCTTTTGGAACCAATTATATAAAAGTCTGTTATCCATTGTAAAAGGAATAAGCCTATTTTGAATTAATGTTCTTTTTGCTAATAAAGATTTCTTTATCTCATCGTCCATATTTACCTTATTCCATAAATCAATCAAATGTCTTAATATAGGAGATTCTTTTCCCGTATCCATTTGGATTCCCATTTATATATAAAATCTTCTGGTATATTTTCTCCTATCTTATCTAACTCTATTCTAATCCATACAGGTTATTCTTAATCAAAAAAACGCAATAAATCTAAGTTGATTTGCTTTATAATAATTCTTAATTTGGAAGTTGTAACCCTCCTAAATCAAATTTACATGTCAATTTTTCCCAATGATATTCTTGACATCTTTCCTTTCCAAAGAAATTTCCTTACATATTTATTCAGTTCTTGAAAAAACTTCTGAGGTAATTGTATTGGTAAAATTTGAAATAAATATTGCAATCTAGGAAATATATTCATTTTTACAGCATTAACTCTACCTATTAATGTTATTGGTAACATCATCCATTTATCAAGATCCTCTTTTTTTTTTTAATAATGGCAAATAATTTTGTTTATATAAATTTTTTACATCATTATCAACCCTAATACCTACATATTTTATCCTGTTTATTGACCATCGAAATTGAGTTGCTAATCGACATTGATTATAATTTCCTTTGGTAAGGGGTAAAATTTCACTTTTATCCCAATTTACCTTATAGCCTGATACTTTCCCATATTCTTCCAATCTAAAAGATAATCTTTGCAAAGATTGTAATGGGTTTGTTAAATAAATCAAAACATCATCAGCAAATAAATTAATCTTATATTCTTCTTGATCAACTCTAAAGCCCCCAATGTCTGAATCTGTTCTAATTAATTCAGCTAATGTTTCTATTGCCAATACAAATAAAGCAGGTGATAATGGGCAGCCTTGTCTACTTGACCTCTTTAAGCAAAATGGTGTTGAAATCTGTCCATTTGTAACTACTTTAGCTTGAGGATTAGTATTTAAAATTTTACTCCATTGTAGAAAAGATTTTCCTAACTCATATTTTTCCAATACCTTAAATAGAAAATCCCATTCCAATCTATCACATGCTTTTTCTGCATCCAAAGCAACTGCCACACTCATTTCCTCTCTTTTTTGTGCCAATGAATTATACTAAGTAATCGGGTTATATTATCTATTGATTGTCTATTTTTAATAAAACTTGTTTGATCCATATGTATTCATTTTGGTAAATATTTAGATATTCTATTAGATAAAATTTTTGCTAGTATTTTATAATCTGTATTCAACAAAGAAATAGGCCTATATGATGTTGGTTTTAAAGGATCTCTTTTTTTTGGCAATACAGGTATGATCGCTGTTAAAAAAGATTGTGGGAGTTTATGCATTCCTTCCACTTGGTGTATTAATTCCATAAAAGGAGGAATTAATAAATCTTTAAATTCTTTATAAAACTCAGGAGGAAAACCATCTACTCCTGGAGATTTATTACTCTGAAGTGAACCCAAAGCTTCTTCAACCTCTTTTAATGTAAAAGGCATATCTAATCCTTTCTGTTCTTCCAAATTTAATTTTGGAAGAGTTATTTGTGATAAAAATTTATCTCTCTCAGCAATCTTATTTTTTGATTCTCATTGATATAGTTCAGTGTAATTTTTTTTTAAAGTTTCATTAATTTCTAAAGGCTTATAAATAACCTTATTTACACTTGTTCTAATTGCATTTATTGTTTTAGAAACCTGTTCTGTTTTCAATTGCCAAGCAAGAATTTTATGTGATCTTTCACCTAATTCGTATTATTTCTGTTTAGTTCTCATAATTACTTTTTCTGTACGACATGTCTGGAGTGTATTATATTGTAGTTTTTTATTAACAAGTTGTCTTTGTTTTTCTTCTGTCATATATCTTTGAGATTCTTTTTCTACCTTTATGATATCTTTTTCCCAATTGATCTATTTCTGCTGTGTATTCCTTCTTAATTTTAGATGTATAACTTATAATCTGACCCCTTAAATATGCTTTCATCGCATCCCATAATACAATTTTATCCTCAACTGAATGTAGATTTGCATCTAGAAAAAAATTGAATTTGTTTTTTCATAAAATCACAAAAATCTTGACGTTTTAATAAAATTGAATTAAATCTCCATCTATAGATTGATTCCTCCTTATCCATCATTATCATTGTCATTATCAAAGGGGAATGATCTGACAGTATTCTTGCTTTATATTCCACACTTTTCATTCTATCTTGAATATTTTTTGATAATACAAGAAAGTCAATCCTTGAGTAAGTTTTATGTCTATTTGAATAAAATGAATAATCTCTTGGATTAATTTTTCTCCATATATTAACCAGGTTTAAATCTTTCATTAATGATAAAGTTAATTTTGTTACTTTTGATTTTGTAGCAACTTTAGTTGATCTATCCACAACTGGATCTAAACAAAAATTAAAATCTCCACCTATTAATATTTTATCATGTGCATCAGCCAATTTCAAAAAAACTTCTTGTATGAATTTTGCATCATTTTCATTTGGTGCATAAATGTTCATAAAAGTCCATAATTCTGAAAAAAATTGACAATGTATAATCACACATCTCCCCCCAGAATCAATTATTACATTTTATATTTGATTGGTAAAGATTTATTAACCAAAATTGCAACTCCTCATGATTTTGAATTAAATGAAGCTGCAATAACATTTCCAACCCAATCCCTCTTTAATTTCTTATGTTCTGTTTCTGTTAAATGTGTTCCTTGTAAAAAAGCTATATCTCCTTTCATTTTCTTAATATATGTTAAAACTCTTTTTCTTTTCACAGGTCCATTAATTCCATTAACATTAAAACTTAATAAATTAAGTAAATTAATCATTCATAGTACCTTGGGAACTCTTTAAAATTCTCCATGTTGCTATGAGTCTCTCCCCAACCATCCAGGCAAAAAAGAAAAATAGAAGATAGATAAATAATATACAAGAAAAAAAAAACAAAATACCCCCCAACTAATGTTGCGAATAAAAAGAACACAACATTACCCCCCCCTCCCATTTTACAGGTCATGGCAATCGCTATGATTGTACAGGTGAAACTCACAGCCATCAATCAGGAGCTCCTCCAGCTCCCCCAGAAAAAAAAGAAAACATATTAATGAAGAAAAATAAAGCAAATAATTAATGTCTCTACTCCCAATTAATACTCAACTATTTTTTTCCTTATAAATGTCCATCAAGTCCAACCTTGTTTCAGTCTTTATCATTAGTCCATTTGATTTCTATAATTCTATAATTCATGGACATCAGATAATTCTTGTACAAATTTCTCAGCTTTCCGGTAGTCAATGAAGAAACTTCTTTCTCCATTATCCAGGAAACTTATCAATTTTGCTGGATAGCTCAATAAAAATGTATAGCCCTTTTCCCTTACAGATTTTTTCACTGGATTAAATTCCTTCTGCCTCTTCAGAAGATCTTAACTTATGTCTGGATAAAAAAAACCTCTTTTCCCTTCTATTATCAATGGCCCATTTCTGTTTTCAGCACCCTGAGTAGCTGCCTTCAAGATCATTTCTTTATCTTGGTACCTTAAACATTTTATCAAAATTGATCTTGGGTTTTGATCTTGTTGAGATCTTGGTCTTAATGCTCTGTGTGCTCTTTCAATTTCAATTACTTGACTTCCTTCTTTCATTTCCAAAATTTTCGGAATCCATTCTTGAAAGAATTTTATTGGATTTTCTCCCTCTGTACTTTCCATAAGACCAACGACTTTAATATTATTTTGTCTACTAGAGTTCTCAAGTGCATCCATTTTTTCCAACATCCGTTTTCTTTCTATTGTCCAGGCAAGATTACTCACTTCTATCTTGTCTATTTTTTCAGTGTTTTCTTCCACTTTTACTTCCATCTCTTTAACTTTATTATCCATCTTCTTTTGTTTTTCCACCACATTATCAAGTGTATTCTGCATCCTTCTTATATCTGTTCTTACAGCTTTTAATTCATTCATCACATCTGTTCTTACAGCTTTAAATTCATTCGACATATCTGTTCTTATAGCTTTAAATTCATTCGTCATATATATCAGGATATCTTTTATGTCTCCTTTAATCTCTTCCTTCTTTTCCTCTTCTTCCTCTGAATTAACCAAAGAGTCTGTTTCTACTTCCGATCCACTTCCAGCCGCAGTTGGGAGTTGTAGTTTTGGTAATATCTGTTCATTCATACTTCGCGCATGCGTTGTTTTTGCCGTTTCTTCTTAGAGACCGCCGACATTACTGCAACTTCCTTTCCCACATCATCGGAAGTGACATGCACTTCGCCAGGAGGTGATCCAACTTGAGTCCGAGGCTTCGCCGAGACGGTTAGGCCTTTTTCCCTGCCGATTTGCGCAGTCTTCGAAGTAGTTGCTTTCTTTAGTTTCAGTTTGGGAGCCATATCAAAAGATAATCCCGAGTTGCTTATAACTAGTTTCTGATAGATATGTGTTAGCTCTTCTTCATTCAATCCAGTCTCTGACAGCAAACAAAAGTAAATACACACCTTCATCCCAGTCTTTACTAAATTGCACACAATATGTATTTATCATTGTCTTAAGAGTGGAATGAAACCTTTCCAAGGCTCCTTAGCACTCTGGGTGATATCCAGATGATACAATGTGCTTAGCTCCCAGTTCACCAACTATCTGCTGAAATATCTCAAGGTACAGTTACTCCACTGGTCAGATTAAATCTCTTTGCACAGAACAAACAGAGTGAAAAACTTAATGAGAGCTTTCAGCACAGTCTTAGTCTTGATATTTCTGAGAGGAACCACTTCAGGGACTCCAGAGGTGGCACACATGATTAATGGTTAATGAGTACTAATGGACAGCTGCTGTGTTGGGCTATGAGCCGAAACAATCCACTATGTTTCTGGAGAAAGGTTAACCAAAAGCAGGTATCAGCCTGAGTGGTGCTACTGGGATGGTCTGATTAGGTTTCCCCAGAACTTGGCAGGTGTGATAGGTCCAGCAAAAACTCACAACATTCTTCCTTAAATTAGGCCACTAGAATTATTTCATAATCCGGTTCACTGTCTTCCTCACTCCAAAATTTTCACCTAACGGCACATTATGAGTCGTGTTTGAAATCTCAGTCCTGTAAGCTTTAGGGACCACAACTTGGTGCACAATGGCCCAAGCTTCACTAGCAGGCACAGTAGATAGTCTCGACGTCCTCATTAACACCCCATCCTTAAGATAATAGCCTACTGACTCTCTGAACTTCCTTCTCGGAGAGAGCTATTTCTTTTAATGCAGTAATCTCTGGATCTCGGTTTTATTCCCCTATAAATTCATACTTGGACAAAGACAAACCTTCTCATCAGCCTAACTACTCAAATCCTGCTGAAACACAGAAGTCTCTGATAAATCATCATGATATGAGCCCCTGTTTTTGCTATCATGGGCCTGAGAATCCCCTTACCCCACATTATCAGCATCAGTAGATATTTTAGACATGTTTCGGGTTACTGTGCATGCAGGGTAAACATCTGTATCCATGTGTAGGTCGTCAGCAACAGGCTTGCTCGTTAGCTGCACTGCTGAATAAACATCTCCACCTGTAAGGTTATTACCAAGCAATACATCAACATTCTTCATCAGTAACTCAGATTGTACCCCTTTCTTAGCAGGTCCTGATACAAATGCACAATTTAAAATCACATTACGCAAAGATACGACCCCATTTCCAATACCTTTAACAATATTCACTTCAGCAGTTTTCGTCTCATCACCAAATCCCAAAACACTGTTCAATATCAGTGGCTGAAAAGCCCCAGTATCTCGCCAGACTGTCACTGGAACCGGAGTTATCCCCCTTTTACAGACACAAACACATCTGAGATGAACAGCTCAAATCCCTCTTGCACTCGGTCAGACCCCTTTTTTCTCTGTGGTGTCTCAACCGACTGAACGCAAGCATTTGGAATTGTCTCCTTTTTTTTCCTTTTCAGAGCAAAACAACTAGACACCACATGACCGGGCTTCTTATAAAAATGACAAGTAATACTGGAAAAATTTCCCTTTGACTGTTTTCCTTCCTCTTTCCTTTTGTCACTAGTTTTCAACTCTCTCTGGTTTAAACTGTGGGTTATCATTGTTACCGTTGTTACTCTTTTGGTAGCTCTTATTCGAGAAAAAAAATTAACCTTATGAGTTAAGGCATACTCCAATGCTAACTTAGCAGACTCTGTTGGGGTCGCAGCCTCTTTTTCGTTTAGACATGTCTTTATGTTATCAGGGACAAAATTTTTAAATTCCTCAATCAATATCAACTCTCAAGTTGTTAATATCCTCATTCGCCCCTTTTGAGGTACACCAACGATTAACATACACCTGTTTTTCATTAGCAAACTGCACACAACGTTTGGTTCCAAGACTTCCTCAGATCTCGGAACTTTTGTCTGTTCGCCTCCGGAACCATCTCGTGAACCTTAAGAACACATCTTAAGTGAACACATCTTTCACTGTGTTATAATCGTTTGCCTGTTCAAGTGTCAGAGCAGAATGTGCTTGCTGAGCCTTCCCCTGAATCCCACTTTGTAACAGAACAGCCCACAGATCCCATGACCATTTCCAATTCTGGGCCACCTTTTCATCAAATGGAGGAACCATTTGGTTTCATCAAATGGAGGAACCAACTTAATCTCTTGGCTGGCATTAAACTGTACCAGCTGCTCATTACCATGGCCTGCCACTTGATCTTTTCGCTGCCATTTCTCCCTCTCAAATTATCTCTGTTTCTTCTCTCTACCTTTACGCCTCTTATATCCCCTTTGCTGCCTCTTTAGCATCATACTGCCTTTTTCTTTATACTCGTATTCTACTTTAAGACTATCTACGTTTATTTGTTACAGTCGTAATTAGAACTCCTCTTTACCTAAAGGAAACCTCTTTAACTGCTCTTCCATAAATTGCTTCGTAGAGATATAGTATTCAACTATTGCCCGTCGAAGTTCTGCCTTTGTCATAACCTTCTTTACCTACCTAGTTTTCCCTCCCTTAACAACTTCCCACAATTCATCCGTTCTAGCTTTCTTTAAAGCCGCAGGGTCTGGCGATGCCAGAAATTTCCTAGCATCCATTTCTGCTGTTTCCATACAGGAGCCAATCAAGGGAAGATTAGCCAATAAGATTGATAATCACTCAATCAGCCACAAATTTTCATTCATATCCCGGACGCAGGCCCCAATTTTGGCACGTACCCCATAACGGGTTAAAAGAACCTACAGAAATGGCACAGACCTGGAGTCTGGTTTTCCTATTAATAATCACTATTTTATTATTAACTAATTAAGAAGGTTATATAAAAGAAGATACAACAGTTTAGCTGTGTTTATGCATATATAAGTGTGTGAATATAAAACCTAGACTTCTTCAAGCTTAGGTGGTAAGTGATACAGTCTGACAATGGTATATAAACGAAGTCAGTTCAGTTCGTGATGTTGAGTTGAGCAGAATTGAGGAAATAGAGAGAGGTGATTTGTTACCCAAGTAAGCTGATGCCATCAATCTTCCCGTTGTCCTCCAAAAGCCTTTTAAGGTCACTGGCTGTGACCACAATAAGGGTACCATCTTCACACGGTAAAGCTATCCACCCATGCAAGGTTTAAACAAACCGATAGCTTTGCACCAGTCACCCCTTTTTTCACACTGTGAGATCCACTGATCGATTGTCCTGATCGATCCTCTAAAACTCACCCTTTCGTTGGCACGCAAAGCTCATCCAGTGTCTGTTTCATCTGTGTCTATGTATCGCTGTGCACAGCATGAGAACGATTTTTGCGCTTTGGTGGGCTCATCATATCATTATCGAGACAATGAATAGAATTGGTTTCAAAGGCTAATGGAATGTTGGACAAAATAATTGCTTAGCGACGTTCACGTCTGGATGAATTCTCCTCAAGATGTATAAGGCACTTGAGAGGCCACACCTTAAATATACTGTACAATTTCGGTCTCCATATTGTGTGAGAGATGTAACACACTGCAAAGAGTTCATCCTGGTCTGCAGGATGTGAACTATGAAGGAAATTCAAAATAATTAATTATTCTTAGAGTAAGTTGCAGTAGAATGGCAAGAAATGTGTTAGAAGTGTTCAAAATCTTTATGGGTAAAAGTAAAGTGGATGTAGTTGCGACCTGAAAAATCAATCCCTCAACAAGCATACTGGTTTAATTGAGATTTCAGTCTAAAATCATTTCTTCGCACAGTAAGTCTTGGACACATGAAAGAAAATATCGAGTTGTGTAGTTGAGAGTAATAGAAACACAGAAACATAGAAAATAGGTGCAGGAGAAGGCCATTCGGCCCTTCGAGCCTGCACCACCATTCAGTATGATCATAGCTGATTATCCAACTCAGAACCCTGTACCTGCTTTCTCTCCATACCCCCTGATCCCTTTAGCCACAACGGCCATATCTAACTTCCTCTTAAATATAACCAATGAACCAGCCTCAACTGTTTCCTGTGGCAAAGAATTCCAGATTCACCACTCTGTGTGAAGAAGTTTTTCCTCATCTCGGTCCTAAAAGGCTTCCACTTTATCCTTAAACTGTGACCCCGCGTTCTGGACCTCCCCAACCTCGGAAACAATCTTCCTGCATCTAGCCTGTCCAATCCCTTTAGAATTTTATACGTTTCAATAACATCCCCACTCAATCTTCTAAATTCCGGTGAGTATAAGCCTAGTCTATCCAGTCTTTCTTCATATGAAAGTCCTGCCATCCCAGGAATCAATCTTTGTACTCCTATGGCAAGAATGTCTTTCCTCAGATTAGGGGACTAAAACTGCACACAGTACTCTAGGTGCAGTCTCACCAAGGCCTTGTACAACTGCAGTAGAACCTCCCTGCTCCTGTACTCCAATCCTTTTGCTACGAATGCCAACATACCATTTGCCTTTTCAGCTGCCTGCTGTACCTGCATGCCCACCTTCAATGACTGGTATACAATGACACCCAGGTCTCGTTGCACCTCCCCTTTTCCTAATCGGCCACCATTCAGATAATAATCTGTTTTCCTGTTCTTGCAACCAAAGTGGATAACCTCACATTTATCCACATTAAATTGCATTTGCCATGAATTTGCCCACTCACCTAACCTATCCAAGTCACCCTGCATCCTCCTCACAGCTAAAAGCACCGCCCAGCTTCGTGTCATCCGCAAACTTGGAGATGCTGCATTTAATTCCCTCGTCTAAATCATTAATATATATTGTAAACAACTGGGGTCCCAGCTTCAGAGTCTTTCAAATATAAACTCGACAAATTCTTTCCAATATTATTGAGAACTATGCAATTTACCTTTCATTGTTCTTCAGTACATATGCAGAGAACAATCAAACTGAATCCAATGCTGTACATTAATAATCAGATATGTACGTAGACACCTTGAACTGGGGGTCCAATTTCAGACTCAACGACTTTTGAAGTACTAAACCAACATCACCAGAATCGTTCAAACTGGAAACGTGCATAATGAACTTATGTATCAGATACACACAGCTTAATATAGTTCTGGAAAATGGAGTTGGAACAAAACATGTAGATAATTATATATGATGATTCAATGTCAGACTTTTGTAACAAATGTTAAAAAATAAAACCTATGAACCCTACACTTTCACACTATATCTGTCAGGAATAGGGCCAGATGGACCCACACGCAGGACGCAGACACTGAAGTACTAGGGGTAGGACAGGATAGGGATGCCATGGCATTTAAGGGTAGAGCTGGGATTCAGGTAGATAGAGTGTCAGGCGGGCAGAGTAGAGCGGGCTCCCGGAGTTGGAGTTCAAGCAGACAGGTCGCCGAGGTTCAGGCAGGCAGGCAGACAGGTCTAGGTGGCTAGATAAGGTGGCGGAGAACCCTCCCGTGTAGGGCCACCTCCCAGGCGGAAACACCGGAGGCCTGGGCAAGTCGCGGACCCCTAGGCGGGTGCGTGGCACAATCCCAGGGTTCGGGCGGAAGAGGAGGACGGGGCAGAACCCCCGCCGGGCAGTGGCAGACCGGCCGGGCCTGCCCGACGGAGGCAAGAGGTAGGAACGGGCATAGGTCTAGGGTGACCAACACAACAGCCATGATAGCAGGAAACTCGGGAAAGGCCGGCAGACAGCGCAACCGCGCAAACAAGCGGAGAAGCGGGACCAGCGCATGGGAAGAAAGGTGGGGTTGAAGACCATCCTGGCAGTACTGGTACGGGGCAGAGAAGCATGATGAGGAGTGGATCTGAGCCATGGCAGGATAACAGAATGCAGAGAAGAAGAGTTCGGAGCCGGCGGGGAAACAGAACAAAACAACCACCCGCCTGGTCCCAGTCCCAAGCTCAAGCTCCCTTATAAACACCTGCAGCTCAGTGAGTCACAGGTGTGCCTCCTTGAGCCAGGAGAGTCCTAACTAGTTCACGGGTGACGGGAGGGGCAACTGCAGGACCCGGAGTCCGGAGCCCACAGATCGGATCGAGACCTGGAACGTGGATTCCGGACCGTACCGGACCCTGACAGTATCAGAGACTGAGAGGACGGAATGAGCCCAATACGCTCACACTGTACTGGAGGCTGACAGGTTAAGAATGAACCCAACATATTCACACTGTATCATAGACCCCTGGTACAGAATGAACCCCACTCTCTCACACTATATCAGAAACTGACAGGTACAGAATGAACTCCACACACTCACACTGTAGCAGACACTAAGAGACAGAAGAGGAGTATCACAATCCTACATTCTACTCATCTGTCTCTGTCTGTCTGCCTCTTTCTCCTCTCTCTCTCTCTCTCTCTCTCTCTCTCTCTCTCTCTCTCTCTCTCTCGCTCTCTCTCATCAAACATTATATCTCACGCTCCTCTTTTTCTCGTTCACTTCCAGTCATCCTGCATCTTCTACTCGTTTCCCAATTTCGAGTATGATTCTTATTCTTTACCCGTTCTCCCACTCCTTTGCAGTTTGAAACATTTCTTCTCAATTTTCATTTGGCTTTTGATAGATTAGATTTGTTCATAAAAAAAACTATTACATCAGCAACATCACACACAAAATGCTGGAGGAGCTCACAAAGTTCATGTGTGTTGCTATGGATTTCCAGCATTTGCAGATTTTCTCCTAATTGTACATCAACAACGTGCTCATTTCACCGTTTCTATCCTGACTAGCTGTCTCCATTGTATCTCCGCTCGTGAATGTGTGTGTGTGTGTGTGTGTGTGTGTGTGTGTGTGTGTGTGAGAGAGAGAGAGAGAGTACGTCTATTAGCAAAACACTTCAGCGGGTCGTCTCTAGCGCACAGAAGATCATCGGGCACAGCTCCCAGCCCTGGAAAACACCTACAGTTTACGTTGCCAAAGGAAATCTACAAGCATTTGTAAGGATAATACACCCATTCATGCAATCATCTGCTTGAACTTTTTCCATCTGGCAGACGTTATAAGATTTTCTATGCCCGCACTTCCAGACAGAACAATAGATTTTTCCCCCAGAGCTATAATTGCTCTGAACCAATTGATCAAGCATCATCCATAAATTTATTATATTGCTACTTTTAATATTGGTTTTTGTAGCTATCATGCATTTGAGTTGCGCTTTTGTACTGCTGGACATTGGTTGTACTGGCTGGGTACTTGATTTTAGTTATTCTTTATTTATTTTATTTGTTGTTGAAAAACATTGAGTACGAGAGTTGCAAACTCATTTTCGCTGCATTGGTGCATGACAAATTGTACTATGCAATGACAATAAAGATATTCAATTCATTTCTTTTCAATTCATTTCATATTTGTGTGCAGCCAGGAAGGAGTTGAAGGACTGGATGACAGTTGAAAAACGGAAACTGCAGGAACAGAAGTAGGGCCAGTGTTGCTGGTCCATTTTTATAGCTGAGTAATTTCTCAACAAAAATATATAATTTGTATATGTAGACGCTCCGTTGGAAAGTTCAGTCTGATTAAAACAACCATTCTTATTTATCCCAAAGAATCTAGTGAGATAATGGCCGTCTTATGGTGTATTTAAGTCCAATCGTCCCAATATGTACATCAGAGACAATGGTGTTGAATTAAAGTGTTTGTTCAAGTGACTGTAAACTAAGAAAGTTAGTGAGGTCTTTCATCGTATGTCTGGAAACCGAATCTCGGTATAAATCAGGCATGCCGTGAAGCATCAGCTTAATGGCTGCCGGAGTGCAGGAGGAACAGAAGTCGGAAATTCTCTCTGAAATGATGCATCCCGCCGTGAGGCGAATACTAGAGGTTTACTATTCTTTTACTTCAGCATTTGTAATTCCCGGTAAGCGGCAGTGACAGCTGCGGTGAGTGGAAAATTATGTTTAATTCCAATGGTTTCTGTCCCTGTCACATTCAGGATCCATTGTTTCGCAATTCAGGGATGGAAAGGAAACACCAAAACTGTGTATTTTGAGATCTAGATCTAAAAAAATGGCACCGCAGGAATTTAATGAATCCACCAACGTCAATTGAATTGAACGGATCAGGAAGCGTTCTCCTAGCGGTTTCTGATCAATAATGGTATGTTTTGGTCTCTGTGCGTTTGGTCTTGTAGCCGCTACACTGCATCTGTAAATAATGTGTTTATACACCCTTCGAGCTTATAGCAACTGACTGTCTGTATTTGTATGTGACCGATTGCCTGAGTTAGGTGCAATAATCAAACGTTTGACTGGTAGTAACACATTCGCAAACGTGAAGAGTGACGTGCTGTAGCACGAAATGTTGTGGATGTTTTAGAAATGTGTTGGATATGACTGAATATAAGCAGTTAATGGACAACCTAATGAAATATTTGCTGAGCTCATTAACGCAAACTACGTGGTGCTTCATAGTTATCAACAGTGTGAAAGGTATTCTATTATATCTACATCTGACAACGTTACAAACATCTGATTACGGCACACAGTTTGTATATGGACATTGAATTCCACTTCCCGCTGCCTGTGATGGATTCAGTGCGAGGGGTCATGTCTGCCTGTGAGGTTGTAACCTTACAGGTACAGACCGCGCTGTATCAGTTGGAGTCAGTCAAAGTTCTGTTATAAAGTCAGTGAGGTGGCAAATGAAAGAATAGGAAACAAACTCGTGGAATGCTGGAAACACTAAGCCCTAAACAGCTTGTATGGAAAGAGAAATCAGTTAACTCGTGTCAGGTGTCTCTCTGAGAACAGTTGTAAGGAGAGATACTTCAACTGCTTAACCTTATTTTTTTGGGGGGGGGGGGACTGGATACCGTTTCCAGCATTTTCTGTTTTCATTCGGCCCCTCGGCTGTTCTGTCGCTGACGGGGATCACCATAGAAGTTAATAATTGTCTAATGCAAGAATCCCGCCATCAGCATCCAGATTTATTGATTTCATCCAAACCAGATGCAGAAGGCGTGGGTAAAAATATTCCATCTAGTATTGAATCTGCGAGGTGGTTACTCAGTTTTAAAATTCCGCTGCCACTTCACATTTCGGTCTGCATTAAGGATTCCGTGTTCAGATGGCATTGAATTTGCTTTACTCTGTCAACTCCTTTATTGTGTCTGTCAGCTCGGCGCCGTTCCTCGACTCTTCTACCGCTAAATACAACAATAAAGTGGAAATATTAGGATTCTCTCAAACTGCTGCATTGGCTTCTACTCAGTATTTTCTCCATTTTTTGTTCCCTTTCTCTTTTCCAGCGAACTTGGTGGTAAATGTGATCCTGTCCCGGGGAAAGTGCTGTCTCTCCAAATGTGCCACTCGCTACTTGGTGAGAATGGCAGCGGCCGATCTCCTACTCGCTATCTCGGATCCGCTGCTGAGGTGGACTGCTCGGATTTATTTTCGCCGAGCATTCCTGTTCATCACTCCTGTGTGCAGATACCGTTTATGGTTGATTTTTGCGAGCACTGCGATTTCAGACCGAGTGACTGTCGCTTTTACCGTCGATCGATTCGTGGCTATTTGCTGTGAGAAACTGAAAACAAAGTATTGCACTGAGAGAACGGTGGTTCCCGCGAAATTGAGTGTGCTAGCCTGTTTGAAGACTGTACCCTGGGGCTTTGTACTCGGGCCTGGAGAAATAATTGATGGTGTTCCCTGGTTTTGTGTTTGTACACAGCGCCTCAAATACTCTCCCTCATGGGCGGCACTTGAGTTGTTTAACCGCATTTTAACCCCTTGTGTCCCAATTATTTGTGATTTTGTTATATACTGACTGTCAAGCGGATTCTTGCGGCTATTCGAGCCCCCAGGGGCCTCCGGGGACAAAGAAGTAGAGACAATGACAAGGACCGGGAGATGAAAACCCGACGCAAATGCATCGTTTTGCTCTTCAGCATAACCAACAGTTTCTTATTGTTGTGGAGAACACTGCTGGTATTTTACATCTATTGACGAATTTCAAAGAGTTGTGTTTATTCTGTTACCGATCCCGTTACATCACACAACACACATCGACAATGCTACAGATTCTCATTTCCTGCGCCAACACAGGTATTTACGGCCTGACTCAGAGCAAATTCTGAAAGGAACTAAAAAATGTAGTGAAATATCCACTGAATCCGACTTTGATACTCATGAACCGTTGAATATAAATGCTGTAAAGTATTACAATTCAGCTGTTTTCATGGTCCCTATTCTATACCCCATTTGTGGGTAAATGGAAGCAACGTGATGAACAGAGTCTCAAAGGACACAGGAGAAAAAGTGCAGATGCTCAAAAAACAAAACAACACACACAAAATCAAATCCTGATGAAAGGTCTCGGCACGAAGCTTCTTTACACTCAAAAAGCAGGAGAAACTCAGCAGGTCAGGCAGAATCCATGGGAAAGAATTAATTATTGACGTTTCGGGCTGAGGCACTTCATCAGACTTCTGCCAATTATTCACTCTTTTCCATTTTGCGTGTGTTCCCGCCCAGTTAAATTGAAGCTTGAGGTGAAGCTGTTCCCCTAGTTCGCTGTTCTGACAACGCTGCCTGATCATATACTATAGGCTATCACCCTTAACAATAAGTACTCCTGTTTGAGTACTGCTGGGGGAAACGGCCTACTTGGGGGAAGCAACAGTGTTTGCGCCTCTGGCGCAGAGTCTGGCCATGTGGCTCAGAAGGGTAGGGAAAGGAAAAGGATGGCAGTTGTGATAGGGGACTCTATAGTTAGGGGTCAGACAGGCGATTCTGTGGACGTAGGAAAGAAATGCGATAGTAGTTTGCCACCAAGGTGCCAGTGTCCGAGACTTTTCTGATCACGTCCACAATATCTTGAAGTAGGAAGGTGAACAGCCAGAGGTCGTGGTAGATATTGATACCCACGACATAGGTAGGAAAGGGGAGGAGGTCCTGAAAACAGACTACAGGGAGTTAGGAAGAAAGCTGAGAAGCAGGCCCTCAAAGATAGTAATCTCGGGATTACTCCCTGTGCCACGTGACAGCGAGTATAGAAATAAAATTAAGTGGAGGATGCGCGGTTGAGGGATTGAAGTAGGAGTGAGGGATTCAGATTTCTGGATCATTGGCACCTCCTCAGAGGCAAGTGTGAGCTGTACAAAAATGAAGGGTTGCGTTTGAATCTGAGGGAAACCAATATCTTAACAGGGAGGTTTGCAAAGACTACTGGGGAGTTTAAACTAGAATTTCTGGGGGTGGGAACCGAACTGAAGTGACGGAGGAAAGGAGGTTCGTTCACAAATAGAGAAAGCTTGGAGACAGTACGAAAGGGAGGATAGGCAGGTGACAGAGAAAGGTCGCACTCAGACCGATGGTTTGAGACGTGTCTATTTTAATGCGGGTATTATGAATAAAGCAGATGAGGTTTAGAGCCTGGATCAGCAAATAGAACTGTAATGTTTTGGCCATTACAGAGACTTGGATAATGCAGGGGTACTTAAAGTGTCAGGTTTTAGATATTTCAGAAAGGACAGGGAGGGAGGCAAAAGTGCGGGGGGCGTGGCACTATTGATCAGGGATAGTGTCACGGCTGCAGAAAATGAGGAAGCCATGGAGGGATTGTCTACTGAGTCTCTGTGGGTGGAAGTTAGGAACAGGAAGGGGTCAATAACTCCACTGAGTGTTTTTTATAGACTACCCAATAGTAACAGGGACATTGAGGAGCAGATAGGGAGACAGATTCTGGAAAGGTGTAGTCATAACAGAGTTGTTGTGGTGGGAGATTTTAATGTCCCAAATATGGATTGGCATCTCCCTAGAGTGAGGTTTCAGATGGTGTGGTGTTTGGGAGGTGTGTTGAGGAATGTTTCTTGACAATATATGTAAATAAGCCTACAAGAGGAGAGGCTGTACTTGAGCTGATATTGGGAAATGAACTTGGTCAGGTGTCAAGTCTCGCAGTGGGAGAGCAATTTGGAGATAGTGATCACAATTCCATCTCCTTTACCATAGCTTTAGAGAGGAACAGACAAGTTAGCGAAGCGTTTAATTGGAGTAAGGGGAAATATGAAGCTATCAGGAAGGTAATTTGAAGCATAATATGGAAACAGAACGCTTAGGACAACGTAAAGGAGTGTCGCTAATGTTCAAGGGATACTAGCTTGCGGTTCTGCGTAGTTATGTTACAATGAGACAGAGAAAGGATGATAGGGTACATGAACCGTGTTGTACAAAGGCTGTTGTTAATCTCGTCAAGGTGAAAAGAAGAGCTTACGAAAGGTTCAAAAACTAGGTAATGATAGAGATCTACAAGATTCTAAGGCTAGCAGGAAGGAGCTTAAGAGTGAAATTAGGAAATCCAGAAGCGTCTATAAGAAGGTGTTCGCGGAGAGGTTTAAGGAAAACCCAAGGCATTCTACAAGTATGTGAAGAGCAAAAGGATAAGATCTGAGAGAATAGGGCCAATCAAGTGCGACAGTGGAAAAGTGCATATGGAACCGGAGGAGATGGCAGAGGTACTTAATGAATATTCTGTTTTAGTATTCACTACGGAAAAGGACCTTGGCGATTGTAGGGATGACTTCCAGTGGACTGAAAAGCTTGATGATGTAGATATTAAGGAAGTGGATGTGCTGGAGCTTTTGGAAAGCATCAACTTGGATAAGTCACCTGTACTAGGGTACTGTGGGAAGTGAGAGAGGAGATTGCTCAGACTCTGTCGATGATCTTTGCATGATCAGTGAGGACAGGAGAGGTTCCAGAGAATTGGAGGTTTGCGGATGTTGTTCCTTTATTCAAGAAAGGGCGTGGGGATAACCCAGGAAATATACACCAGTGAGTCTTACTTCAGTGGTTGGTAACTTGATGGAGAAGATCCTGTGATGCAGGATTTATGGACATTTGAAGAGGCGTAACATGATTAGACGTAGTTAGCATAGATTTGTCAAAGGCAGATTGTATATTTTGAGGATGTGACTGAACAGATTGATGAGGGTAGAGCCGTAGATGCAGTGTAAATAGATTTTAGCAAGGCATTTGAAAAGGTACACCATGCAAGGCTTGTTGAGAAAGCAGGAGGAATGCCATCAAAGGGGACACTGCTTTGTGGATCCAGTACTGGCTTGCCGACAGAAGGCAAAGTCTGTTTGTAGACGTGTCATATTCTGCATGGAGGCCGGTGACCAGTTGTGTGCCTCAGGGATTTGTTTCAGTACACCAACTCTTCATTATTTTTATAAATGACCTGTATGAGGAAGTTGAGGGATGAGTTAGCAAATTTGCTGGTGATACAACGGTTGGAGGTGTTGTGGATGGGGTGGAGGACCGTCAGAGTTTACAGTGGAACATTGATAGGATGCAAAACTGGGCTGAGAAGTGGTTGATAGAGTTCAACCCAGATAAGTGTAAGATGGTTCATTTTGGTAGGACACTCATGAAGACAGAATATAGCATTAATGGCAAGACACTTGGCAGTGTGGAGGATTAAAGGGATCTTGGTTTCCGAGTCCATAGGACACTCAAAGCTGCAATGCAGATTGGCTCTATGTTTAATAAGACATACAGAGCATTGGCCTTCATCAGTCATGGGATTGAGTTTAAGAGCCAAGAGGCAATGTTGGAGCTATATAGGACCTTGGTCAGACCCTACTTGGAGTACTGTGTTCACTTCTGGTTGCCTCAATACAGAAAGGACATGGAAACCATAGAAAGGGTGCAGATTACATTTCCAAGGATGTTGCCTGGATTGGGAAGCATGCCTTATGAGAATAGGTTGAGTGAACTCAGATTTTCGTCTTTGAAAGGACGGAGGATGAGAGGTGACCAGATAGGTGTGTACAAGATAATGAGAGGCATTGATCGTTTGCATAGTCAGAGGCCATTTCCAAGGGCTGAAGCAGAGTTTTAAGCAGAGGAAATTTCAGGAGTGTGTTGTGTGCGCTGCGGGCGGCGGTGGTGGAGGCAGAAACAACAGGGTCTTAAAGAGATTCCTGAATGGACACATTGCCTTTGAAAAATAGAGAGATTTGGGTAAGCCTAGGTAGTTCTAAGTTAAGGACTTGTTCGCCATAGCTTTGTGGGCCAAAAGGCCTGTATTGTCCTGTAGGTTTTCTATTTTTCTATATTTTCTCCAGTATCAACTACCCCAACTTTTGTCATAAGCCAACCTTCCCCTCACCCTCATTTTATTCTCTACCTATATGTTCGATATTTCTCTGCCACCTTGAACTGTCGTCGAATAACAGAACTTTTATTGTTTTCCAAAAATCAGCAAAGTACCATTAGCGTGTGTGTGTGTGTGTGTGTGTGTGTGTGTGTGAGAGAGAGAGAGAGAGAGACAGAGAGAATGAAAGATTGGTTTTGTGAATCCCAGAATAAAGACACGGTAGAGGTAAGTAGGAAATAATGTTGTCTAAACTGCTCCATATCAGTGTAATATACGGCTGTGCAAAAATTGAGCCAGCCCCGCACAAAGATGAGTGAATAACGGAATATTCTGGAAATGTCGTCTGCGAAAAAGGCAATCTAATAGATTGCATAAGGAGGAAGAAAGAGAACGAGAGAGAGTGTGACAGAGAGAGAAAGGGAGAGAGAGAGAGACAGAGAGAGCAAAGAGAGGGGAGAGAGAGGGGGATAATTGGCTGAGTGATATTTGAAGATCTGGGCCCCACTCCAACAATGAGCAGCTTGATTTAGGGAAGATATGTATTGTTTACATTTATGTACTGCTACCACTGTAGATATGTGTTTTTCTTTCTGTATTGAAATTGTACGAGTTCCAATAAAATGTTTTGTTTCAAGAAGTGGACAGTGCCTCTTCTGTTCAAGAATTCATATGTAAACATGCTGAGCTGAATCAAAAAAATAGCACTGAATGAATTTAAAAATATTCGATGAGCAGATGAATTTTCAAGGGATGGAACGATATGAATTGCATGCGGTAAGTTTTGCAGACGGGGAAAAATAGACAGCAGTGTTTGTGGAAATTAATGAGATTGCTGGATGGTGCGTTACCTGCACCATGTTAGGGCCAAGGATGTCCTTGAAAAAGTACAGGACATTTTGAAATGGCACCGTGAGCAGCCAAAGACCATGGACCTTATTAGAACTAACAGCAGAGAGACCAGGTCCTGCAAAGAGAATTTAAGGAGTTGTGCAGAAAATTAAGATATCTGAACTCTGGAGTCCAATCTCAGAATTATTTCCAATGTCACATGTGATTGAGGAAACAGATAGTGTGGCTAATAATCTGGCGTCGGAGGGAGGGCATTAGGTTCAAGGATTATTGGGTTCTCCTTGAGGATAGCTGGGTCTAGTGTAAGGAGAACGGATAACAAATCTGTAATAAAGGGGAAAGAATATTCTCAAGGGGAGTTTGCTGGAGCTACCCAGAAGAGTTTTAATACATGGCATGAATATGGGGGTGGGCAAGTAGCAAAAAAAGGAATGCAGATCCGTGGTCGAGAAATGCCAAAAAGAAGTGAAGATGGAGCATCTCCATTGAGCACAGTGGCACCGAGGGACTAAAATGTGTTTATTTGAGTGCAGGGTATAGACTAGTTAAGGCAAACTTACTAAGAGCCTGGAGTAGTACACAGTACATAGTAATACAGACATTAGCGAAATCTGGTGAAGAGGAAGGCAAGGATTGGTAGGTAAATATTCCAGGATACAGATGCGGTAGGAGTGGTTGTGGAGCTGTACTACAGACCAAGCAACATAACAAAAAGTCGAGGACATTCAAGAAGCTCATCATAGGCAATGTGCGTATAGCTCAAGAATAAGAAATCAAAAAGAAATTTTGAATCTCTGTAATGAGATTAAACCGTAGGCCACCAAATAGATAGTGAGAGAGAAGAACAGATATGTCAGCAGGTAATGGAGTGATGAAAAGAACAATGGAGTAGCTGTAGTGGGTGAATAATATCCCCAGAATGACCCAGACTCCCATTACCGCCTGATTCTTAGATGAGGTATTATTTTTTAGGTATGTTTAGGAAGGTTTCCAGAAACAGTATAAAAATAGTTCACAATGGAGGGAGACGTACCTCCTAGTCTTGTTAAATCAGCCTTGTGAAATGATTGAAGTTTTATTGGGAAAGAATGAATAATTATACTTCTCTAGGTTTTCAGATAGTTACTGATAAGGATACAACTGGACCAGCAGTTGGATGAATGGGCATTTGGAAAAGGCTAATTACAGCAAAACTGGGCAGGAAACATAGACAATAGTCTGGGAGCTGATGTTACTGGTTATGTCCATTTCTGACATGTAAGAGTTACTCACAGTCCAGCCAGTTGTAATTCAGGACTTCCTCATCCATTGAGAGAAGCATCTGGACATTCAGGAACATGGGGTGATGACAGAATATGTCTTGAGTTAAATGAATAAGAGGAGTGATATTTAAGATTTAGGAATTTTAAATTAAACAGGACATTGGAGGAACATATGGGGAACAAAAAATAAATCACACTGTGAATCAGGAGAGTGAACAGTGACCAAGAAATGTCCTCAGTGAGGTCAATCTACGAGAATCCCGAGGGATTTTATGCAGGCACTGAAAACAATAGTATACTGACCAGAGGACAGGACCACTCGAGGACAAAGGAAGGAGTTTCTGCGTGCAACCAGAGTTGACATGTGAAGTATAAAATAAATACTCTGCATTCATCTGTGTTCATTCAGGAGTAGGACAGGGAGGAAAGTGAGATCTGGATGTGAGTATGGTGACAGACCTAGACGTGTGAATAGGAGGTGTTGTTGCGTTTCTCAAAGAGCAGTAGGTGGGTAACTCCTCAGGGGAATTTAGTCTAGCGGATGAGACACATCACATGCACGAATGTTTAAACTGTCAGCACTACTGTAAGGACACACATCTTGTCAACATCTGGCTCATACTGCAAGGTGAAGGGTAGGGTCTATCTCTGGTATAAACATGCCTGGCATATGAGACTGTACAAGAAAAATCAGTAGTTAAATCTAGACTTTCGCTACCAGGACTCAGACCTATACAACTCTGTACTCTGTGCAGTGAGCACATAGACCTGTACGTAAACAGCAATGTACTCCACAATTAAACACTAGTACAGCCCCAGCGCATCAAAGACAGAGACCTGCACAACCCTGACACCAGACTGCAATTCACGGACACCGTCAATCACCTCACCACACTGGGCATCTTTCAGAATGTAACAGAGAGTTAATAATGGGGAACCCTGATATGTTGTGTACTTCAATTCCCAAAGGTTGTTGAAATTCCAGCAGGAGAAAGAGTAACAGAATGTAGGTAGGTTATGGGAAGTTGTAAAAGCAACAAAGTAGTGTGTGACTGTAATTTCCCCAATATTGACTGGGTTTCCTAGTATAGAGGCACAGAGGAGCCGAATTTGTTGGCATTCTGTAAATATTTACAAGCTTTTAAACCTACACAAAGTAAGCTCATACAGATTTAGCGTGTCATCGAAACTTTGACAAGCTTCTATAGGTATAGTGGAGAATATCCTGACTGGTTGCATCACCATCTGCTAAGGAAAACCCAATTTCCTTGAATGGAAGAACAATTGAAAAGTTGTGGATGCAGCCAGTCCAGCACAGGTAAATCCTTCTCCACCACTGAGCACATCACAGGAAAACAGAAACCATCATCAAGGACCTATCATCCATTTGATGCTTGCTTTTTGAGGTTGCTATCAATAAGGAGTTGTAGGAAACTCAGGTCCCTCAACACAAGGTTCAAGGATAGCTATTACCCCTCAACAATCAGGCTTTTAAAGCAGAAGGGATTATTTCACTCATCCCAATACTGGACACCCATTCAGGGAATCTGCAACTCATGTTCTTGACATTTGCCTCATAATTATTATTTTGTATTTCTTTTACTCATTTATTTTGCCTTTGTACATTGCAGTTTTGTCCATATTTGTGGAATTTGCTGCTAGGAGTGGAGATAGCGGCAGTTGCATTAGGGACACTTCAGAGACCTTTCATTAGGACATGATCCCTGCAATTGATGAACTTCACTGGTAGAAAATTTTGATAACAGTCATCGCTAATGAAAGACACAATCTTGGGGAAATTTGCTAAACTAAGGGCGAACTAAAGATCACTTTCCACCTTGTACTTCATCCTCACCTTCCTCATTCTTCTTCCCATGACTTGTCAGCTATTTTGTCCAGTCCTGATGAAGACCGTTGGCACAAAACATGCACACAATGCTGGTGGAATGCAGCAGTCCAGGCAGCATCTATAGGAAGAAGCACTGTTGACGTTTCGAGCCAAGATCCTTTGTCAGGACTAACTGAAAGAAAAAGAGAGTAAGAGATTTGAAAGTGGGGGGGGGCGGGGAGGGAATCCAAACTGATAGGAGAAGATGGGGGGGGGGGTGTGGGGTGAATCTGAGAGATGGAAAGGTGTTTTGCAAAAGGAATGCAGAGCTGGAAAGGATCATGGAATGGGAGGCGTAGGGAGAAAGAAAAAGAGGAGTGGTGCACCCGAGGGAGATGGAGAACAGGCAAAGAGTGATGGGCAGAGAGAGAGAGAGAGATAAAAAAGGAAGGGAGGGAAAAATAAATAAATCAGGGATGTGGTAAGAAGGGGAGGAATGGCATTAACGGAAATATCATTGTTCATACCATCAGGTTGGAGGCTACCCAGACGGAATATGTTATTCCTCCAATCTGAGTGTGGCTTCATCTTGACAATAGAGGAGGCCATGGATAGACATATCAGAATGGGAATGGGTCGTGGAATTAAAATGTGTGGCCACTGGTAGATCCTGCTTTCTCTGGTGGACAGAGCATGGCTGTTCAGTGAAATGTTCTCCCAATCTGCGTCGGGTCTCACCAATAAATAAAGGGCCGCAGTGGGAGCACCGGACACAGTATACCAGCCGAATCACAGGTGAAGTGTCGCCTCTCCTGGAAGGATTGTCTTGGGCCCTGAATGCTGGTGAGGGAGGAAGTGTAAGGGCAGGTGTAGCACTTGCTCCTCTTACAAGGATAAGTGCCAGGAGGGAGATCAATGGGAAGGGATGGGGGGGGGGGAGTTTGAATGGACAAGGGAGTCATGTAGGGAGCGATCCCTGCGGAAAACAGAAGGAGAAGCAGGAGGGGAAGATGTGCTTGTTAGTGGGATCCCGGTGTGGGTGGCGGAAGTTAGGGAGAGTTATACCTTGGACCGGGAGGTTGGTGGGTTGGTAGCTGAGGACAAGGGGAACCCTATCCTGAGTGGGTGGCAGGTGGATGGGGTGAGAGAAGATGTGCGTGAAATGGGAGAGATACGTTTGAGAGCAGAGTTGATGGTGGAGGAAGGGAGGCCCCCTTTGTTTAGCAGATGCAGCAAAGACGAAGGAACTGCGAGAAGAGGATGGCATTTTTGCAAGAGACAGGGTGGGAAGAGGAATATTTCAGGTAGCTGTGAGTGTCAGTAGTCTTATAGTAGATATCAGTAGATAAGCCATCTCCAGAGATGGAGACGGAAAGATCAAGAAAGGGGAGAGAGGTATCGGAAATGGACCAGGCAAATTTGAGGGCAGGGTGAAAGTTGGAGGCAAAGTTAATGAAGTCAATGAGCTCAGTGTGTGTGCAGGAGGCAGCGCCAATGCAGTTGTCAATGTAGCAAAGGAAAAAAGGGCGAAAATACCCATATAGCCTTGGAACATGGACAGTTCCACAAAGCGAACAAAAAGGCAGGCATAGCTGGGACCCATTCGGGTGCCCATAGCTACACCTTCGGTTTGGAGGAAGTGGGAGGAGCCAAAGGAGAAATTATTGAGAGCAAGGACTAATTCAGTTAGACAGAGGAGAGTGGTGGGGGTAGAGGATAACTGGTTAGGTCTGGAATCCAAAAAGAAGCGGAGAGCTTTGAGACCTTCCTGGTGGGCATGGAGTTTTATAGGGACTGGACGTCCATGGTGAAAATAAGGCAGTGGGGGCCAGGGAACTTAAAATCATTGAAAGTAATCAAAGCCTGAGAAGTGTCACGAACATAGGAGGGAAAGGATTGAACAAGGGGGAATAAAACAGTGTCAAGGTATGCAGAAATGTGTTTAGTGTAGCAGGAGCAAGCTGAGACAGGCAGGTTTGTGGATCTTGGGTAGGAGGTAGAAATGGGAAGTGCGGGGTGTGGAAACTATGAGGTTGGTGGTCGTGGATGGGAGATTCCCAGAGCTGATAAGGTTGGTAATGGTGTGAGAGACAGTGACTTGATGCTCCATAGTGGGGTCATGATCAGAGGGTAAATAAGAGGAGGTATCAGAGAGTTGTCATTGTGCCTCGGCCAGGTAGAGGTCAGTACACTAGGCTACAACAGCGCCCTCCTTAACGGCAGATTTTATAGTGAGGTTGGGATTGGTGCACAGTGACTGGAGATCATTCGGAAGCAGTGTGGCTGGAATTGGAACAAGGTGTGGTGAAATCGAGATGGTTAATATCCCGTCGGCAGTTAGCAAGGAGTGAGGTTAGAATTGGAACTGGGTGTGGTGAAATCGAGACAGTTGATGTCCCATCAGCAGTTAGCAATAAAAAGATCCAGACAGGCAGAAGACCAGAGCCTGGTGTCCTTGAAGAGGGAAAGGGTTGAAGATGGCAGAATGGGTCATCGGTGGGGCTGGGAGAGTCCTTGCCGAAGAAGTAGGCTCGAAGACGGAACCAGTGGAAGAAGAGTCCAGCATCATGGTGTAAGTGGAACTCGCTGAGGTGTGGGTGAAGGAGGACAAAGGTGAAGCTCTTACTGAGGACAGAATGCTCTGCCTCAGAGAGTTGAAGGACAGAGGGGATGGTAAAGACCCGGTACGGATGACTGCAGAGATCAGAGGGGAGACGGTGGCTGGTAATATCGGTGGAGCGGGGACGGTTGGGGTGAGAGGAAGATGGAGCTTCTGAGGGTCAGAGAGAGAGAGAGCGGATGCAGAGTGGTGGTGAGGGAAGGAGAGACGAGACTCACAATCGCAGCATGTGAAGATCCGGCCTGGAGTTCAACATCAATTGTTTTCTTTTCCATAGATGCTGCCTGGCCTGTTAAGTTCCTCCAACATTCCTCATGTGTTCCAAGCTAATAAGTGTGATGTTCAGCAGGAATCGAAGAGACTAGAAACTGGAGCATCATGACTGGATAAACTCGCATATGACACTTGGGAATTATTTGAAGACAAATGTCTCAGAATTCAGACTGTTTCTGTGAGGGAAAAGGACAATGATGCAAGATCTGAGTACGTTGGCTGATCAGAGACGTTGTAGATGCAGTCTGAAAGGAAAAAGAGTCACAAGGAAGTGGAAATTGGACAGGTCCCTTGATAAGCAGGAATATGCAAATTAAACAGAACATCAACATTGCTGTACGATGCTGGGGATGCAGAATGATTTTGCAGAGCAAAACTGGAGATAATACCAAGGCAGTTAGTACATACATTAAAAACAACAGGAGCCCTGTGAAGAACACAGGAATATAGGACAACTCAGCGGCAGAGGAAGGAACACATGCCTAAAGCCAGAGGAACTGGGAAAAGCACCAAATGAATATTTCATGCTAGTATCCTTCAAAGAGAAAATCATGGAGTATAGAAAGATCAGGGAGGATGCAGCAATATTCTACGCTATGTTCATAACAAGCTGATGGGAACATTTGGACTCTGAACGTACAATAAGGTGGGTAAATCACCAGGATTCAATGGGATACATCTCAGATTATTCAGTGAGTGAGGCAAGATTTCGGAGTGCTGGGACATTCACAGAGATCTTTTTAGCCATGTTTATAATTACATTTGGTCTCGTAGAGGAAACCAGATGAGTGACTATTCCTGTTTAACAAGGCCTATAGAGACAAACCAGGAAACAACACAAATGACACAAAACATGGTGTAGATGTGGATAGTGAGGAGGGTTGACAATAGATTCAGCAGAACATAGACCAGCTGGAAATGTAGGCAGAAAAATGGCAAGTGATGTGTTGCACTCTAGGAAGAAAAATTTAGAGGTTTTCTTCAGAATTTCTCTCCAGGCTGGAGTAGCAAGAATGACAGTTATGGCAGCGACATGCTCTGCTTCAGGATGTGGGAGATTAGGGAGTCTGACCCCGATAACTTCACATCAGTGAAGTGCACCAGCTACAGCTTCTGACTGAACTTGTGAAGGAAATAGAGGTGGTGATCAACAGAGCAAAGATTGGCTAGGACACAAAGACGAGATCATTAGTGCGGTCACACCTAAGTGCATGTTGCTTACAAGTTTGGTGACAACCACGAGAACAAAGAGGAAGAAACGGACAGTGTGGTTGCCCCCTTCACGTTTTGAATACTGAATGGGAATGACCTATTAGGGCACAACAACAGCAGCTGGACAGCTGACACCTACAGAGTCTGCAATGCCCAGCAGGGGAGGAAGAGTTCAGGCAGGACTGTAGGTGAGAGAAGACGCAATATTCTGTAGTTATAAAAGAGATATCAGGATGATGTGTTGCCTCCAGCGTACCAGGATCAGGAAAGTGTCAGAATGGATAAAGAACATTCTCAAGTGTTCTTGCTTCATGTAAGTGGGGAATAGAGGTCTGAAGCTCCTGCACAGCAAATATAGAAAGTCAGGAAATAACTTCCAAAGAACAACTCCAAGAGCAGCAATCTTTAAATAACACCTTGAGCACGTAATGGTGAGAATAGAAATAGAATGATGACTCAGGTGAATATATGACCAAGAGGCTGATGCAGGGAGCAGGATTTGTTTTTGGATCACTGCAATTTCTTCAGAAGTAGGGGGACTTTTACACAAGAGATGAAATGCTCCTGAACTGGAGGGGATCAATATCTTGCAGATTTGCTAGTGATGCTTGGAGTAGTGTAAACAGGAGTGGCAGGCAGTGTGCCCCGATGAGTGGGTAATACTGACAGCAATGAGAGAAAATTTGGTCAACAGTATAAACAGGAGCACATGCAAAGGAGGGGAAAGCCAGTTGGCTCAATCTGCATTTATGTCAATACAACAAGCTTGACAGGTCAGGTGGGTGAACTGAGGCATGACTGACTGGGGACTGCTGGATCACTTCTTCTCATGTTATAGGTGAATAATTTGGGTGACAGAATTAATGGTATTTTGTTTAAGTCGCAGATAAGTCCTAGATCAGTGGAGGGGCATGTGGTGTTGACGAAGTAATTAGTTTGCAGAATGATGTAGGCAGATTGGGAGAATGGGCTGATGGAATGCACTGCAGGGAAGTGTGTGGTCATGCATATAAGCTGTATGATATAAGCTATTTGCTAAGCGAGGTGAAAATTGAAATAAAAAGCAGAGCTGCAAAGGGATTTGGGAGCCCTGATGCAGGATTTCTAAAGATAAAGTTGCAGGTTCAGTCAGTGGTGAGAATGATAAATTTCATGCTACCATTCATGTCAAGAGGACAAGCATACAAAAGCAAGATGTAATCCTAAGGTTTGACAACGCATTTGTCACACCACACTTGCAGTATTGTGAGCAGTTATGGGCCACTAATTTAAGCACCAGAGGGGTCCAAAGCAGATTTGTGAGAATGATTGTGGAAATCAAATGGTTAATGTTTGAAGAGCGATTGATGACTCCGGACTTGTACTCGCTGGAGTTCGGAAGAATGAAGGGATCTCATTGATACCTATTGAATATTGAAAGGCATATACTGTGTATGTTTGGAGAGCATGATTCTTGCAGTGAAGATATCTAAAACCAAAGTGCACCATCTCAGAATAGAGGGGCATCCATTTAGGAGAGAAATGAAAGGGAATTTCTTCAGATAGTGGTATGTGAAACTGGGTTTGATTGCCACAGACAGCTGTGGAGGGAAGGTCATTGCGAAAAAATGAAGGGTGATAGTTCTTTCATTATTCAGGTCATCAAGCGGTTATGGGGAAAAGGCAAAAGAATGCTTTTGAGAGTGATAATAAATGGGCTATCATGGAATGGTGGAACAGACTCGATGGACTGAATGGCCTAATTCTGCCCCTAGCTCTTACAGTCCTATCACATTATAACAGAAACATGACTTTGCGAAGGGGAGAATGGACAGTTTAATGTTCCAGCATACAAAGATGCAGGTAAGATGGGAGGGAGTGTGGATCTCCAGATGGCAATTAACTTCTTAATGGTTGGTCGAAAGGGTATCATTCTTAGCTGAATCATCTAGTGAGGCCTTATGGATACCACTTAGATGTAATGAAATTCTGTTATAGAAACGCTTACAGTCAGGAGGAATTGGAATCTCTGATACGCAGAATCAAAGATACTGAGGCCGTGGTTGGCAAAGTGGCAATCATACAATACACGTGAAGAATTTTGGATGAGCTAATCTCTTAATAACTACTAATGTACAAGTGTTTTACATTTAAGAGGGTAAAATTGGATATGAAAATGATCTGGAAGACAAGGTAAGGCAAACGCCCAAGAGATTCTATGGGTTGTATGACATATTAAATGGATGGTCGAGAGAAAATGGGTGTTGTTAACGATCAACATGACCATGAGTGCATTGAACAAAGGAAATTGAAAGACTTTAAAAGAATATATCTCTTTATCTTTACTCTGGAGGAACTGATGGATGAGAAGAAAATACAGGAAATGAATACTGATGTCTTGGACCACACAGAAAGTATCAAGGAGGAGGTATTAGAGCATTACATTTTTTATGATGGATTAAAACCCCAGATCCCAACCAATTGGGACTTACTGGAAAACTGGTGAACATCTTTCAGAGTCCCTCAATGATTTTTGCTTCATATCTATCCACAGGTACGATTTCAGGCAATTAGAGGATGGCTAACAAACAACCACTGTTTAAAAAGTGTAGTGGGGATATAGCCAGAAAGGATTCCAAGGGAATGGATCAACCAACATATGGAGGAACATGGCCTGATTTGGAACAGATAGTTTGACTGTGTTTTGTGGGGTCATCTCTGATAAATGTCTTGAATTATTACGAAGAAGTAACTGGGATTTTAAAGAAGATAGCATGGTGGATGTTCTCTGTGTAGATTTTAGCAATGCCTTTGACAATGTCCCTCATGGCAGATTAGTCTTACAGGTTATATTGCAAAGGATTTAGAGGAGAGGACTGACTGGATTCGCAATTACTTCAGCAGACGGAAGCAGAGGATGATACTTGAATGTTATTTCTCAGATTGGAGACTTGCATTTATCTGTGAGCCAGGACCCAACATTTGGGCCACCGGTACCATCTGGGGTGAATAATTCTTATAGTGATTTTTGGCAAGGTATACACCCCTAGTGCTAGAAAATATGTGATAGCATTGCAGCAGTGGTAGCGTTCTGTGCATATAAAAACTGCTATCATACCCAACAAGATGATTGTACAAGTCAGTTCTTTATTCACCAAACTTGATTCTTTCATGCTATCTGGTGGAGTTACACTCCTGCAAGATTCTACAAGGAAGCACATCCGTAGGAGACTGGAATCTGATCTGAGCAATTTATTAGATATATTTCCAGATGACAAAGGAAAATTTTTAATGGTTCCTGAAAGTGCATCATTAAGGAACGTTGTCTTGGAATATCAAACTCTACAGAGTCTGGAGGGCCAAGGCAACTAATTTCAACAAGATCATAGATCAGACTTCATCATATATCAGATCAATCATTAGACAGGAGATGGCTGTGACTCCCTGGCCATTCCATCCATCTGATGTGAAAGATAGTTCTCAGACCTCCATACCGGTTCAACTAGAGTGGTTTCGTGTTGGAATGCTCACTGGAAATCCTGAAAACCAAGCTCAAACACAGAGGGTCACTGCTTCGGTTCAGTCATTTAGTCAGGAAATGATATATGCTGTGACATGTGGACAACATAAACTATCAAAGCACCTTCTGCTTCTTTATGCAGTAAAAACACTCACGGGTAACACTGAGCTCATCCAAACACTGAACAGGCTTGGGAATAGGGTGTCTTAAAACTTGAAGAGGACGGCACTACTCTGAGTCTCCAAAAGCTAGCAACAGCCTCCAACCAGAGAGTTCTATTGCCAGCCTCCATCAAGCCTCATGTCTTCACAAATCTTGTATGGGGTAATATCGATAGACTTGAAGAAACTCTCACTGGATAAGGTACATCACATAGAGTCAATGGCACAGGCCAATGTCTATAGACCACATCTGCCAAGTGTTGAGTTTCCACACAGTGAGACACTGAAGCAGAATCAGTCACCATTGAGGACCAAGAACTAGAAGTATATGTAGCAGGTGCATGCATGGGACCACAGTCTCTCCCAGCCAGGGAATGCTGTGTCCCGGAAACCAAGGAAGCTGCTATACTTGCCTGCAAGAAGAACCAGGTGTGGACACTTGTAAGACAAACAGATCCAGAGAATCAAACAATCCCAAGCAGGACTGGTTTTAATATCAGCACCAGGATATTAATTGCACAAGATATTGTTGGGTATCTGCCAACCATTAATTCAACAGCCACAGAGTTGATCACAGTATTTCAATTCCTCAAACAATCAGAGGTAATCAGGAAGGAACTTTATCTATGAACAATTGTGGCAGTAATGGATCAAGCACTCTACACAAGAGCCACTGAAATTGCCTGGAAGCAGAAAGACCGCTTCTCCAACATTTTTCTCAGGATGGGGCCATTCCATACCATATGTAATGCCGTAGACATCCTAGGAAAGCGATTTGGGGATGTTAATCCAAAAGGACGTAAGCATAGAGGCTGGAATTGTCACAAAGGGGTCCATCAATGGATTCTTTGATGGTAAACACTACGATCCTGCTGCCAGGGTCCACAAGTACATCCATGAAGCACTGATGAGACTCACATGGGCAGAGTTCACACCATGGGTTGAGGACAACGTTCCAATGAGGAGTGGGATGATCAAATCATTCTTAGACCATGTGAAAGACATGCCCAGTGACTTGAACCAACAGACATTGAACAAACTGCTGAAAATTCCACTCTTACTGAGCTGATAACACTGAGGACAGACTTTCTGGAACACCTCCGTCACAACAATGGAGAGTAATCCGCATTCTGGATATCATACATTGACATGGTAGAGAATGTACTACTTGGGCTTCTTCGTGCAACTCGTGACAGTGATGGGAGTTGCACTTCCATGCTATATGAACCATGATCCCAAGGTGTTTTGCCTATGATAATATTAACTATCTGTCCCCTTACTTTGTTCAGATGATGAACCTCCCAGAGAAGAATACTTCTGTGTATCTGGCCTTCAAGACAGGCCAATTCTCAGTTCAGCTGTCAAGTAACAACCCCTGTGGGCAGATCCCTGAAGACCAGGCTGTTGAATCGAGAGTGAACAAAAACACACAGACTCCTGGAGGGACATCACGGTTCAGCCTGAATGCTGGAGCTATCAAGAGTTACTACGTAACAGCTGAGCACCACAGTGCATTCCTGGGACAGTTAAGGGAGATGGTGCAAGGCAACAAATCAGAGCTTTGTCATGCAGAGCTACAGGAGCCAAGAATACAGAAAGATGAGGAAGCAGTTTCAGCAGAGGTTAGCCTCATACATGAATCGGTCAACCAATTTGCAGAGAGAAGCATCTCTACAGAAAAGGAAGCCCTCAATGGCATTGCCTCTGACCTGATGAAGGCATATGAGATTGGTGAGCAATGATATGCAACCTTCAAGGATGAAGGACTAGGGGAGGACCCACCAGCAAAGAAATCCCATGACCCAATGAAAACCAACAGGCTGAAAACATTCAGTGATATGTATAAGAAGAGAGAAGTGAAATCAAATGGGAGGGTGATCATCCTGAGAGAAGACAGGTCTTTTTTTTGGACGCATCATTGTGATGGCACAGGGGCGCAGTCTACGTATGGAGGATATCCCTTCTCATCCCCTTGGACCATTGCCCTGGGCACTGTGCACACCAGAAGGATTGCTGAAGAAGACAAATAAAGCTACTTTAGCCACAACCTTGCAAAAAAAAATGTAGCAGTAGAAGAGCAACTCACAGCAAGATCTGCTGCAATGGTTGATGGAATGAACTTGGTCCAAAGAGTGAAAGACCATCAAGTTACTTTCGGAGATGTTGCCACAACAATTCTAGGTATGGCTCTGAGGGAAAGCTGTCAGAGTAGCAGAACAGAAATTGTGTTTGACACATACAAGGAGAACTCTATCAAGAATAGTGAAGATCTCTACGGGGTAAAGAGACTGGTTATGAGTTGCAAAGTATCACAGGAGCAGAGATGGCGAGACACAGGAGGAGCTTCCTGACCAAGTTAGTAACAAAAACAGTACATTAGATTCATAGTCCATGAATGGAGGTAGGTGGAGTATGGAACAAAGCTACAGAAGGTTCTGCATGCAACTGTGAATGACAAATGTTACAGAATCACATCTCAAGATAGTGAGGAGGTGTTAGCTCAACAGTTTCAACAAAAAGAAGCATATGACCACCTGCTTCTCCATGCTGTCCCATGCCTTAAGAGATGAACACCAATTTGTAGTGATCTACTCAGAAGATACAGATGTCTTTATCATGTCATCAGCATTTTGTGAAATGATTGAGTCCCCATTGTTCCAGACGTGTGGCACTAGAACCTGTACAAGGCTTACAGACATAAGGACAGTTGCTGCTACTGTTGGCATAGAGGGTTGTTGTGCCCTCATCAGGTTGCACGCAAGATAGGATGTGACACTGTAAGCGCTTTTGCATGCAAAGGGAAGACAAGTGTCCTAAAACTTCTGACCAGCAAAAGGGAAACTCAGGACACATTCTTGGAGTTGGGTCAGGAATGGCACCTCTCCACAGAACTGATGGACAAATTGGAGGTATTTACATGTCTCCTGCATGCCCCATAGCATTGACCACCAAGGTTAATGAGCTTAGGTATCACATTTTCTGTGCCAAAAAAGGTGAAATCGAAAGTCATCAACTCCCACCATGCAAGGTCTGCTTAACAAAACATTCACAGTGAGCCAACTACCAGGCTGGTATATGGAGAAGATGCTTGGACAGGGACCCACAAGTGCCAAGCCCTGTTGGCAGAGGACGAAAAATGGAGAGAGAAGAGGAAGCTGAACATCTAGTGGTGCACTGGATGGAAGGTCCGATGCCATCCTGGATCAACTGGCCTGTAACTGTCCAAAAGTATTCACTCCTAAGATGTATTTGTGTTGCAAATGGCCTCAAGTGTACTGACATGTTTACACTGAGATGACATGTTTACACTGACAGTGAGAACCAGCCATCCACCTCAGAGAGTGTGGAAAGTTCAGATGAAGATGTGGAAGACTTAGAAAATTTTTATGATTATTAATAGGTTAGGAAAGTATGGAAAATAGCATATGGAAAGCAGTCTTTAATTAAATACAATCAAGACAAGAGGATAACTGGGGAGAGGGTAGGACCCCTCAAGGATAAAGATGGAAACATTTGCTTGGATGTGGAGAATATGAATGAAATACATAATAAGTACTTTGTTCCAGTATTTACCAAAGGTAAAAGATGTGCTGCATGCATAACAATGTTAGGGCATTTGGAGATCAAGGAGGAGGAAGTATTGGGTCTCCTAATGAGTATTTAGGTTAATAATATCCTGGGGCCTAAAAAGGGTTTACAGCAGGTTTTTGAGTGAAGCAAGTGACGAGATTGCTGTCGTCTTGACCAGTAGCTTCGTATCCTTACCAGGCACAGAAGAGGACCCAGAAAATGCATGAGTGGTGAACGTTATATTTGTATGTATGAAGGGAACAAGGAAAAATCTGGAGAACTGTAGACCGGTAGGTCTCACATCAGTACTGCGGAGATTGCCACAGAAATGTCTTCGGGATAAGATATATTAGATTTTGGAAGCCAGGGCCGAATTAGTGAGAGCCATTATATCTTCGTGTGAGGTAGGTCCTGTCTTAACAACTTGATCGAATTTTCTGACAAATTTACGAAAAAGATTGATGGAGGTAGAGCAGAGGATATCGTCTACATGGATTTTACTAAAGCACTTAACAAAGCCCCTCTTGATAAAAGACAGAGAGTAGTTTTTGAAGTGACTTATATGAGCTGGAGGTCTGTAAACAGTGTTGTGCAGGTATCTGTGCTGGGACTTCTGCTGTTTGTGAAATATTAAAATGACTGGGATGAAAATGTAGATGGGTGGTTTAGTAAACTTGTGAATGATACTGTGAGAGGTGCAGTTGTGGACAGTGAAGGAAGACTGACAAATAATGCAGCGCCATGTAAAGCATTTGCAGATAAAGACAGAGAAATGACAGATGGAGCTGAACACAGATAAATGTGAGGTTTTATATCTTGTTAGGCCAAAGGCAAGTCCTTAAAAAATAAAGGGAAGACCCTTAACAATGTTGCTGAGCAGAATGGTTTGAGGTAGAAGTTTATAGCTCCTTGAAAGTGACTACACAGGTGAATCAGCACACAGTTCTGGTTGACCCAGTATAGGAAGGATTTTGAGGTATTGGAGAAGGAGCAGATGTTTACCAGGATTCTGTCTGGTTTAAAGGATATTTGCTAACATAAGAAGCCTGACAACTTGGGCTGTTTTCTTTGGAGTAGCAGAGGCTGAGAGGAGATCAGATAGAGGTTTATGACATATGCGATGCACAGAGCGAGCAGACGAGTGTTTATTGCAGGGTAGAAATGTCTAACACACTGAAGGTGAGAGGGGGTAATTTGAAAGGAGATGTGAGGGGTATGGTTTTTACTCAGACAGCGCTGGACACTGTGTGTGGTGTATGGTGGTGGAGTTAAATACATTAGGAGCTTTTACATTAGTTGAGATAGGTACATGAATATGAGAAAAATGGAGTGAGATAGATTATGTGCAGGTCAGAAGGATTAGTTTTGCTGGGTTTACTGATTTTCTTTTCAGATGGTTGAGCCAAACTGTCTATTCGTGTGCTGTACTTTTCTATGATTTGTTCTATATACTGCCAGCCAGTGTGACAGAGCTGCGCATAGTCCAGCAGTGTACAAGTAGAAGGTCCTGATGGAGTACTTGGTAAGGCTCTGAAAATCTGTGCCAACCAACTGACGGGAATATTCAAGGACATTTTCAGCCTCTAACTGCTATGGGCAGAAAATTCTACTTGTTTCAAAAAGGCAACATTTACAACAGTGCCTAAAAAGAATAATGTGTGTTGCCTTAATGACTATTGCCCGGTAGCACCAACATCTGCAATGATGAAATGCTTTCAAAGGTTGTTCATGACTATTCTGAACTCCTGCCTCAGCAAAAACCTTGACCCGTTGCAATTTGCCTATCACCACAATAGGTCAACGACAAATGCAATCTCAATGGCTATTCAGACGGCTTTAGACCACGAGGACAACATAAATGCGTATGTCAGGATGTTGTTCATTGACTATTTCTCAGCATTTAATTCCCATAATCCTGATTGAGCAGTTGCAGAATCTGGGCTCTGCTCCTCCTTCTGCAACTGGATCCTTGACTTTCTAACCGGAAGATCACAACCTGTGCGGATTGGTGACATCTCGTCCTCACTGACAATCTACACTGGCAAACCTCAGGGATGTGCATAGACCACTGCTCTACTCTCTATATACCCTTGAGTGTGTGGCTTGGCATAGCTCAAATGCCACCTATAAGTTTGATGATGATACAACAATTGTTGGTAGAATCTCAAGTGGTGATGAGAGGGCGTACAGGGGTAAGATATGATAACTAGAGGAGTGGTGTCGCAGTAACAACCTGGCACTCAATGTCAGTATGATGAAAAACTGATTGTGGACTTCTGGAGCGATAATACGAAGGAACACATACCAATCCCCATGGAGGGATCAGAGGTGGGTGTCAAGATCTCTGAGGCTCTAACCTGGTCCCAACATATTGATGCAGTTTTAAAGAAGGCAATACAGCAGCTATGCTTCATTAGGAATTTGAAGAGATTTGGTTTGTCACCAAATAAATTCAGAAACCTCTATAGATGTACCATGGAGAGCATTCCCACAGGCTGCATCACTGTCTGGTATGGAGAGTTGGGGTGGGGCTGAGGAGTCTGCTGCACAGGACCGAAAGAAGTTGCAGAGCATTGTAAACATAGTCAGCTCCATCTTGATTACTAGACTACAAACTACCCAGGTCATCTTCAAGGAGCAGTGTCTCAGAAAGGCAGTGTCCATTATTAAGGACCTCCAGCGCCCAGGGCATGCCCTTTTCTGACTGTTAACATCTGGTAGGAAGTACAGAAGCCTGATGCCACACACTCGGCGATTTAAAAAAAAACCTTCTTCCCTTCTGACATCCGATTTCTCAATGGATATTGGATCCCTTGGATCATACCTCACTATACATATGTATCTCATGACTTTAATCTATTCAATATACATGTAATGTAATTGATCAGTTTATTTATTTATATATGCATGTTTGTGTGTATTTATGTATGTATTTATTTATGTTATTATATTATAAATAATATATTATTTTTTCTCTTCTGTATCATATATTGCTTTGAACTGCTGTTGCTAAGTTAACAAATTTCACGTCACATGCTGCTGATAATAAAACTGATTCTCATTCTGATAATAAGGGTAATGACACAATTGTATGTGGGACTTCAATATCAAAGGGATTTGGGAAAATCAGGTTGGTGTTGAATCACAAGAGAAGGAATTTGTTGATTGCCTACAAAATGGCTTTTTAGAGCTGTTTGTTCTTGAGCTGCTCGGGAAAGCCATGGTCTCATAAGGGAGAATATAAGTGAACCCTTAGGAGTCAGTAATCATAATATGATTGAATTCATACTGCAGTTTGGGAGGGCGAAGCACAACTCACATATATATGTATCGCAATGGAATAAAGGAATTTACAGGGGCAAGAGAAAGGACCTTCCTCAGGTGGATTGTTGGAGGATACTGACAGGGATGACAGCAGAGCAGATATGGCTGAAGTCTCTGGGAATAGTTCACAAGGCGCAGGATACATAGATATTTTGCACAGGGAAAGAAGTACTCAAATTCACAGCCATACATATAAAGCAGGATCCTAAAAGTTGTTTTGATTATATAAAGCGTAAAAGGTGGTGAGAGTTGATATTGAACAACTGGCAAATGATGCTGGTGAGATAGTAATGGCAGCCAAAATATAGCCGATTAATGGATTGGGTACTTTGCACTGCCTTCACTGTAGAGGATACTAGCTACGTCCCTGAGGTCTGTGAGTGTCAAGGAGCAGAAGTGAGTGCCAGCTAATAAAAAGGAAAAAGTTCTAGGTTAACTCAGAGGTCTTAAGAAGAATAAGTCACAGGGACCAGAGGGACTACATCTCAGATTCATGAGAGATGTTGCTGAAGAGATAACGGATGTATTGGTCATAATCTTTCAAGAATCAGTAGATTATGGCATTTTCCCAGGGCACTGGAAGATTGCAGATGTCACTCCATGCTTTAATAAGGGAGAAAATCAAAAGAAAGGGAAGGAGCGGCCACTTAGCCTAACCTCAGTGACTGGGAAGGTGCTGGAGTCTTATTAAGGATGAGGTTTTGAGGTACTTGGAGACTGATAATAAAATCTGTCAAAGGAATCTTCCTTGATAAATCTGTTCGAATTCGTTGAGGAAGTAACACACTGTATGGATAAAGGAGAGGCAGAGGATGTTTTCCTGAAGGTGTTTGATAAGGTGCCACACTTTAGACTGCTTAACAAGATAAAATCCTATGGTGTTATGGGAATTATACTGACATGGATAGCGGAATGGCTGCCAGGCAGGAGCAAAGTGTGAGAATTAAAGGGGCGTTTTCTAGTTGGCTGCCAGAGATTTGTGATATTCCTCAGGGGTTTCTATTAGGACCGCTACTTTTCATATTCTTTACCAACGATTTAGATAAACGAATTGAACTGTTTGTTGCACAGTTTGCGGATGATATGAGGTGCAGGGTAGGTAGTGTTGAGGAAGCAAAGTGTTTGTAGCAGGACTTAGAGAAATTGCAAGAATAGGCAAAAAAGTGGCAGATGGAATACAGTGTTGTGAAATATACAATAATGCATTTGGTAAAGGGAAAATTAGTGCAGACTATTATCTAAACAGGGAGAAGGTTCAAACATCAGAGGTGCAGACGGACATAGGATTCCTCATGCAAGACATCCATGAGGTTATTAGCTGAGTCTGTGGTAAAAAAAAGGTTGGTATTTATTTCAAGGGGTTTACTGTCTTGTTATCTTGTTAAGTTTTTCACACTGAGCGAGGTGAATGTGTGGAATGGTGGCAGTGGTGCAAGCAGACAATAGAGTCTTTTCAGAGAAATCTTTGGCAGTCTCTAGAGTAGGTTACAACTTTGTGGTCAGCACAACATTGTGAGCTGAAGGGCTGTACATTTCTGTGTTCTATGTTCTATGAGACTGCTCCTGTCCTGGATTTTGTAAGTGCTTATTCACACCCCTTCCTAATTAAAATGAGTATATGCTGATAATGGGTGGGGATTTTAATTGTTACTTAAATCACTCGATGGATAGATCTAAGACTAATCAGGTTCTTCCAAATAGATCGGCCTCTCTCATTAATTCCTTTATGGTTGATTCTGGAATTTTTTGAAACTTGGCAATTTTTGCATCCTAACCATAAAGAATTTTCATATTTCTCTCATGTTTATCATAATTACTCAAGAATTGACTATTTCTTTATTAATCATCGTTTACTTGCAGCCGTTACTGACTGTAGCTATGATTCTATTACAATTTCATACCATAAACCTTTGAAACTATCTATTAAGACAACAGATTCACCCTTAAGTGTTAAACCATGGTGGTTCAACGCCGCTCTACTTCAGGATTCAAATTTTCTCGATTGTATTAGACAACACATTGATTTGCTCTTTTCAACAAACTTTACAGAAGAGATTTCTAGTGGAATATTATGAGACACCATTAAAGCATTTATCCATGGACAAATTATTTCATTTTCGGCTGGAGTCAGAAATCAAATTAACACTGACATACTTAAGTTCGTTGATATGATTAAAGAAATTGATAAGATATACTCTATGACTCCTAGTGAGGAGCTTTATAAAAAGAGTTGACCTTCAAATGGAGCATAGTTTGCTATTATCCTATTCCATTGAAAATCAATTAATTAAAACTAGGACTCATTTTATATACATGGGGATAAATATGGTAAATTATTGGCGAATCAATTGAAAACTGTTTCGGTTAAACGTCAGATCATTAAGATCCGTAAATGCTATGGTACTCTGACGGTTGATCATAAAGAGATAAACAAAGTCTTTCAAGAATTTTATAACTCTTTATATCAATCAGAATTTTCAGACGATTCTTCCATAATGAATGAATTTTTAAGGAAACAGAATATTCCGAAGTTGACAGCCAAGGATTAGATACACCCATTATGGAAGCTGAAATAAAAGAGGCTATTTTTCAATGAATTCAGGTAAAGCCCCTGGTCCGGATGGTTGCAGTGCGGAATTTTAAAAATCTTTTTCTTCTATACTTTCTCCTTGGTTATGTAAAATTTTTAAGGATGCATTAACTGTAGATAAGTTACCACAATCTTTTTATGAAGCTTCCATTTCTCTAATTCTTAGAAATGTCAAAGACCCTATTGAATGTGCATCATATTGGGTTATATCTTTGCTGGATGTGGATTCCAAGATTTTTACCAAAATTCTGGACACCAGATTGGAAAATGAACTACCTCAAATCATTTCTGAGGACCAGCCTGGATTTATTAAAAATCGTTATTCATTTTTAACATTAGAAAATTAATTAGCATAGCTTACACCCCTTCATCTAGAATCCCAGAATGTGTTATTTCCTTGGAAGCTGAGAAAACGCTTGACAGAGTTGAATAACCATCTTTATTTAGTATGCTTCACAATTTTAATTTTAGCCCGACATTCATATCGTGGATTAAATTAATATATTATAAGCCTTTGGCTTTGGTTCTTACCAATAATCAAAGATCACTCTTTTTTTCAGTTGTTCCGTAGCACGAGGCAAGACTGTCCTCTAAGTCCTCTACTATTTGACATTGCTTTGGAACCTTACACTATTGCTTTTCGTGATTCACCTAACATTCTTGGTATTACTCATGGGGAAGGGACATATAAGCTATCATTACACACCGATGATTTGTTACTATATATCTCTGACCCTGAGAGATCTATTCCTGTTGTTTTATCTTTGCTTGCTCAGTTTAGTAGCTTTTCAGGCTATAAACTGAATCTCAATAAGAGTAAGTTATTCCCATTAAATAAGCAAGTTTCAATTTATAAATATCTACCATTTTAAGTAGTTACAGATAACTTCACTTATTTGGGTATTAAATTTACCAAGAAACATAAGGATTTACTCAAAGTTCATTTTCTATCTTTAATTGACTAGATCAAGCAACTGGTTACTAGATGGTCCCCAATGTCTTTGTCATTGTTTGGTCCAATCAATGCTATTAAGATGATAGTTCTACTTAAATTTGTATACTTATTTCTAGTATTACCAATTTTTATTTCTAAATCCTTCTTTGATATTGTTGACTCTAAAATATCTTCGTATGTATGGCAGAATAAAAATCCTAGATTAAGTATTAACAGAAGTCTAAGAAGGAAGGTGGTTTGGCTTTGCCAAACCTAAGATTTTATTATTGAGCAGTCAATATCCAATAGTTAATATTTTGGACACAGGACTGGGTGGTAATACAAAGTCTGCAATGGGTAAATTTGGAGTGTAAATCTGTACAAGGTTTTTCAATGGTCTTTATCTTAGGGTCTTCGCTCCCCTTTGTCTTTTCTAAATGGAATAAACAAATGACTAACCCTATAGTTATATATACATTACAAATATAGTTTCAATTCAGCAATTTTTTTTGTTGATTTGAATAAATTCATTTTATCAAGCCCTATTATATCTAACTTTCTTTTTCAGCCCTCTGTTATGGACCAAGCCTTTGTGCTATGGAAAATGAGGGGTATAAAATGTTTTCATGACCTATTCTTAGATAATTGTTTCATGTCCTTTCAACAGCGGTATAATAAATATATTTGCCCAGAGCCCATTTTTTTTAGATATTTACAAATTAGAAATTTTTGAATAATATGTTACAGTCCTTTCCGAATTCATGCCAAATTGATATTATGGGGGGAAAATCAAGGTTTAAATCCCTATCAGAAGGGTTTAATAGCTATCATTTATAATATGATCATGAAAATACAGCCAGGTGATATCAGATAAAATTAAGAATGAATGGGAAATAGAGCTTCAATTTCCCTTACGTACAGAGCAATGAGAGAAAATTTTACAGTTAGTTAACTCCTCTTCTATATGTGCCAAACACGCCCTAATACAATCCAAGGTGGTACATAGGGCCCATATGTCTAAGGACAAACTTGCTCAATTTTATTCCCATGTTAATCCAATCTGTGATAAATGTCATTCGAAGTAGCCTCTTTGACCCACATGTTTTGGTCTTGCCCTTGCTTGCAAAAATACTGGAAAGATATTTTTGGTATCATTTCAACATTTTTGAGAATAAATTTAAAATCTCATCCTATTACTGCAATTTTTGGCTTACTGCTGGTGGATAACAGTTATTTATACCCTTCAGCTCGGCAGATGATTGCATTTGTTACATTGATGTCTAGAAGATCCGTCCTATTGAGCTGGAAAGAAAAATCCCCCAACTACATTTTAATAGTTTTCCCAATCAACATCTTGTCTGAGTTTTTAAAAAACCAGAAGTGTCATTTTTGATCCTCTGGTCAAACTTGAAGAAACCTGGAGAACATTTATTCAACATTTTTATATGAGTTAAATTGACCTTTCCAGAACCTCTCTCTTAGCACCTTTAGTTATTTGGGTAGAGGTGTGAAGTTATTGACACTATTGTGCATACCTGTTATGATACAATAGCCCAAGTCGGTTAGGTTAACAGTTGCTTTTTTTGTGGGGGGTGGTAGTTTTTGTAAATACAGTATGAGTATGGGAGGTTATTATATTGTGTTATTAACTGTTTGTATTTGCATTCCGGCCTTATTAATTATGTACTTTCAGGCTCTCTGTATTTGTTGTTTTTTTATGTATTGTTTGAAAATTCATAAAAAAGAAAGAAAGAGACTGCTCCATTACTCTTGGCTTCCTTGTATCTGGCAAATCCAACTGTTGTTGAGACAGTGTCCTGGCAAAAGCTACACCATAAAGACAAAAGAACACTCCATGAAAAAGGTTATTGAAATGCAAGAAAACTGGTGTAGCACAAGGAGAACAGCTGTTCTCTGTGCAGTCTGCCTCAACTCAGCCTCTGAAGCAGTTAACTGTTCCCGAGGTGTCATATATCTCTTGGTGGCCTCCGTCACTAGTCCCTTTCTCGCACCATCTCTCACCTTTTGAGGACAGCCTGCTCTTCTCAGATTTACAGCTGTGTCATATACTTTTCAACAACTTATGTCATTGAACTGAACCCTTTGACACATCACAAAACATAGCTGTCCAGTCTGAGAAACAAAGTATCTAGTTATTTCTGTTGATCTTCATTTCATATCACTTGAAATCATTTATGCTGTGGCTTATCGACATAGAATCCAGACAAGATTCATTTTTAACAAATTGCAATCTATTGGCATTAGAACAATGACAACATTGGTTGCATATTTAAGATAAAAGCTGATGTATGTGGTAGGTGGTGATCCTGCATTTGAGGTTTGCATTGAAGCGGCAGAACAGCAGCATCTGGACTAATTCTTCTCCTGAGTTGTTAGATACGCAATCAAATGCAGCAATAATGTACACATGCAATAATGTACAATAATATAGATGCCTTTGAGCTGGATAATCATGATCAACAGGCTACTCTCATTTGATAATGCTCAAATTGAATTCTATGCAGAGAGGAGGAATTTAAAATATGGGTGTCTAGGGAATGACAAGAACATTATCACAATGGTCAGTGTTAAGGCTCCAGAGGCAATGTTATCATCATCGTCAACGGTGGTCGTGGAATAGTAATAACATCGTCAGGTTGGCCTGCAGTGATATCATCATCACATTTCAGTGATCTGAGATCCAGAGAAGCAATGGCACCATCAGAGTGGTCCGTGACGTGCTTTGAAAGTACAGACCATTTTACATATTGAATACAATTGCCCATAATGTTCCAGCTTAATGCTCAATGTGTCTGTTTGTGTCCTCTATTCTGCAGTTCCAATCCAGGGAGTGGATCTCCTGGAGGTCAGAGTCTGAATGTCACTCATGAAGATTTTGTTTAGATTCATCAAGTCTGTGTTTTTGCAGAGAAATCTTCCTTGGAATGTTTACTCCTATTGGAGCAGCAATTAAAATTATTCCAAAACCTTTAATAATAATGTGTCCTATTTTCATTTTATACCAACATGTGGCGTATCCCAGTTTTCTGCATGTGCTGAACTACAATGGGTTAACTACATCTATTTTGACTGTAATTAATCTGATTTGTGATGCACAATAATTTTCTTTGTTGTGCAAAGCCTGCTTGGAACAACGTAAACCTTAATGTTTATTTGGAGCATTCTTCACAATACTTTTGAGTGTTTAACTACATTATATGTATATTTATCTCCATGCGGGATAGTTTAACAATTATCTTTATTTATTATGTTTTTGGCAGTATGCAAGATCAGAAAAAGAAGAGGCGATGTAAAACTGTAAGTGATGGAGACCCGATATATTTATGATCGCCTGTGTGTTCCTTTATCTGCATCACTGAATGTAAGCTGCACCTCTTTTCATATTTAAGTACTTCATCCACTACTCCACTGAAAAATGTCCGGAATTATTTTTGTGCAGATAGACCAAATGAAGGAGATATAAGGTGTTCCTTCCCACCACTACTCTGCAAGTTACACCTGAGCATGCTTTAACCCCTGCTTACCGATGTATACTGGATATGGTCGAAGAACTTGTAGCACAGTCACAGACTGACTGTGTTGCCTGCCTATGCCCGGCTTCGGGGCAGCTTATCTGTCCTGTGGAGGAACTTTCATTGGGATGGAAATGCCGCAGTTGAAGTGGTGCATGTAGGTACCGATGACAGAAGTAAAATGAGGAAAGAGGATCTGCTAAGGGAATTTGAGCAGCAAATTTAAATGTAGAACATAGCATCTTTGCCATGTGCAGATTGGCATAGTGAGAGTTAAATGCCAGTTCATGAAGGTTATTATAGATTTATTTATTTTATATACTGCACCAGCCGCCGCTACTAGACTATAAACATGCAGGAGCAGTGTGTGGTTTGTGTGTGCTTTGCTCAAGGACTCACACACTTTGCCTCAGCTGAGACTCGAACTAGCGACCTTCAGAACACTCGTTCAAGGCCTTACCCACCTGGGCACGCGCCATATATTACAGGGAGACACTGATCATTTGAGGAAGCGGGCCACAGAGTGGCAAAAGGATTACAATATAGGTGTGCACTTTCTGATGAGGCTGGTGAGAACTGGACTATGCACATCTATACTCACAGATACACCGTGGGGTGCAAATCATTAACAAAACAAACATTATTAACAATAAAAGTTACAAGAATAGACTATACAATGCCTTTTCATTCTTTCCATTGAAAGTCAATGCTTTGAGCAGTGTTCTACATTACTACATGTCAATGAGTAGCACCGCTGCCAGTCATGTGACACACAGGGATGGTTTACAAGTGCAATCATTGAGCGGATTTCTCTCCCAACACAGCCACTCCCTTTCCAGTAGCAGAACAACGCTAACCTGTGATCGGCCACCACCGAACGCTTTCCACGGCTGCACCAAGCCTCAGGGTGTCCCTCAGCATGTACTGCTGCAGCCAGAAATGTGCCAGTAGGAGTCAGGGGGCAAATTGCTGATTTGATGTCTCACTGGATAGTAGCACACAGCACTTAAAGGTGACTGCTCCGCATTTTCCCAGTCATTTGCCTTCTTTACCTCCACCAAACATGATGCTGCTTCACTTAAATGGCTGCTCAGTGACAAACAGACTGCTGCTGTCTCCTTTTATACAGAGCACCTCGAACTGCCGGAGTAAGGTGCAGAGAAACAGACTTCGAAGGAGGATCAGACAGAATCAGAGTGATGGACTGCAGAGAGTGGCTCCTCGTCTTCAAGCTCCAAGTGCACTTTACACATCCACCAATATCCAATGGTATATGCACAACAGAACTGAAAGATAGCAAGCTGACCACACCGGGTCCAGACTGAAGAATTCCTTGGTTTTACTGTTAACTGCTCTGCTCAAGAATTATAAGGAATAATTTTCCACTCTGCAAGCAAACACTTGAGGAGTTGGTGAAAGTGATGTCAGTCCTTCCCCGGGACCAAGAACAGTGCAGAGCACCCTCCTCAGACACAGCAGCTGAAGAGGGAGGGTACAGTTGATCTCAGTGTAAAACCAGATTGTGAGGAGAAAATAAAGTGTGGTCACAGAAAGGAACTGCATATACCAGCAGATCTGTGCTACTGTAGCCTCCTACAACTCAATTAAATGGATTCAGGAAGCTAAATCTGACTGGAGCATCAATGAATAATAAGATAGCAGAAAGTTGTTCAAGCATGTGATTAGAAAAGCCAAAAAGGGTACATAAGATGTCCCTTTAACCAGGATCAAGAATAATCTCAAGGCATTTTAACTTTATTCATGAGAATGAGGGGAGATTTGACAGAGGTATACAAAATTATGATGGTTATTGATAGGGTGAATGAATGTATTGTATTGTGAGAAACATGTTTGATCTTATAGCTATTGAAGAGAGCTGATTGCAGGCTGACCAGGAAAGGGACCTCAGTTTTCGAACATATTCAATGTTCCAGCACTGTCCGAAGCCCGGATACAAATGGTGTACAGTTGGACATCCTAACCCCTGCAACCCAATTCCACAAAAACCAAGAGCTGCCAAAGATCCAAAGACTTCATCCCTGAGAAAGAATGCATCCATCATGAAGCCTGGCTACACCTGGGGAGATCCTGAAAGACTGGCACAGCACAGAAAACTCGGGTTAGTGGTCTGTGCTGCAGTGTGTGTGATGTGTGAAACTGACCACCGTCTGACTGAAAGACATGGAGCAACAGATTCTTATTCGATCTCTGCCCTCTCACCATCTGGTACCCTCTAGTTCCTGATTCCACATCCCTGTTAAATTGTGTTTGTGCATTCAAACTATCTGAGACCTTCATTGTTTCATACACCTCCATAATATTGCCCCTCATTCTCCACCAGTACAAGGAAAACAATCCTAAACTTCTCATAATTGAGTCATTTGTGTCCCATTATTGACCCTGTAAACTTCCCGTCTTATTTCCAGCTTAATGGCATATTTCTTGTCACAGTGTGACCGAAACTAAACATGATATGTCAATGTGACAACACATCTTATACACTGCAACACCACACCCCAACTTCTATCCTCAGTACATTGACTGATGAAGGCCAGTGTGCCAAAATGATTCATCACCAGCAAGTCTATCTTTGACCCAATTTGAGACCCTGTCAGCTCATTGAGTGAAAGGCAAATCAAGTTTGATTAACATGGAAAGAGTACTTCGAGATGTTAGAAGGGATCCTGTAGATGTGGTAGACTTAGATGTTCCAAAGGCATCTAAAAAGATGCCACATGAAAGGTTGTGCACGACACCAGAAATCACAAGACGAATTCACAAGGATAAAAGGCTGGTTTTCACACAGAAGACAGAAACTCAATGAACTGGTTTGTTTCAGGATGGGAGGATGTAACTACTGGAATATCACTTGGAACAGTTCTAGATGCTCAATTATATACTATCAATATTAAAATCATGGTGGAAAGGGCGGAGGTTGGGGTGGTATTGTTTTGTCTAAGGGAGGTGGGGTAAGCTGAGGGCCATCAATTATTCACAATCGATATTAATCGCTCGGACAAGGGAACAGAGTGTAGAGGGGTCAATGCTGACTGTCAATGATAGAGAATGTGTTGGGGGAAATGTTGTGATAGGATACTTGGTCTCTGCAACAGGATATAGAGAGGCTGGGTAAAAGAGAGAATACTTGGAAAATGGAGTTTAATGTGCTAAACAGTGATGGCGTGTTCAGTGGTGGAAAGAATCAAAAGGCAGACTATTATTTATATGGAGAGAACAGCACATTAGTGAAGTACACAGTGGTCCAGGTTTTGTCTTGTAGAATTACAAGACAAACAGACAACATACAAACAGCAGGCAAGTGTCATGAATGGTTGATGGATATTTATTTCTGTGTGGTCGGTGCAGGGAAACAGAGAGGTGTTGTTACAGTGTCAGGCAAGTGTACAGTGATGGATTTTGGGAAGTTAAAGCAGGCCAGGACATACACACTTCATGGAGCGTGTTAGTGAACAGAGATATCTTGGGATACAGGTACATAGCTCCCTGAAAGCCACAACACCGGTAGACAAGGTTGTGAAGTAGGTGAACAGCGTGCTTGCCTTTCGCAGCAGAGGAATTGCAACATCACATTGCAGTTGTATGAATTATTAATTACACCACAGCAGCAGTACCCTGTGCATTTCTAGTCCTCACAATAAGGAAGGAAATGATTGAGCTGGAAAGGTGAAGAAAAGATTCACAGGAATATTGCCTGGACTGGGGCCTTTTGTTGCAAGTAAAGATCAGACACATTCGGACTGTTTTCGCTGAAGTGAAGGAGGCTGAGTGGAGACCTGACAGAAGTTTATAAAACTATGAGAGTTGTGGATAAAGTGAACAGTCAGAGTAATTTTCCCATGAGGGAAATGCCAAATTCAAGAAGGTTGCTGTTAAAGTGACAGGGTAATAATTTAAAGTTGATGTTCAGGGCAAGTAGGAGATCAGTTATATTTACAGAGTGGTGGGGCCTGTTGTGGGCTGCCATGTGGAGTGATGGAATTAACTTTGTGTAAAATGATAAGAGATAGAACTTCTGAAGTGCATCCAAGAGAGCTTTTTCTGCCAGTATATTGATAGTCCTGGTCAGTATCGGGGAAAAAGTTGGATGAAGTGTCAGTGGATGAGGAGTTTGAGATGAGTCAGCACAGAATTTAAGATGTTTCACAAGTCTGGAACATGGACCTGATGTTGTAAATGTATAATTACTTGTTGAGACCTGGAAGTATTGTGCACATTTCTGTCACCCATTTATAGGAAAAATGTCATTAAGCTGGAAAGGGACAGAAAATTAAGAAGAGCTTGGAAATTAAGGCACATTTCATGACTAATGGAAGGATATGACAAGTGTGGATGTGAAGATGTTACCTGCAGGTATACCTACATTTGGGAAATGGGAGTCATTTCAGAGTGAAGTACTGAGAGTTCTGGTTCATCATATTTCTATCAGGGAGATGGGCAAGAACAGCAGATTCAGGGATTACTGGATGTGAAGGGGCAGTGGGTGTTTCACTGAAATAATAAGAAGCTTGTGGTAGGGAAAGAGCACCTTCAGCAGAACAGAGAGTGTAGGGCAGAGAATGAAGGAGAGTGGAGGAAGATATTAAGGGGACCTGAGGGACCAGACCTGGTGATGTTTATGTCAGAAAAGCTGCCAAAGAAACAGGTGGAGGTACTGGATTAAAAGATATTCCAATAGGTTCATGGATAGGACTGGTTCAGAGGGATATGGGTCAAATACAGGCAAATGACTAGCTTAAGTTGGCATGGATCAGTTGCGATGAAGGGTCTTTTTCTCTGACTCCAGGCAGAAGAGTGTATAACATGAGGTTAAAGGAGAGGAGTGTGTGGTTGAAGGAGCATCTGAGGAAGACTTTGCTCTTCCACACAGAAGGAGGTTACAATTTGGAAAACTTTGCCTGAGGTGGTGATGTGACCAGGTATTTACGGACCATATGGATGAGCATTGGAATCACCACGTCATCCATGCCAATGATCTGTTGATCTCAAATGGGTCCATTAGCTTTTATTACACACCTATCCCCCTCAGCCTTCCCTGTCTATGTACCTGTTCAAATATATTTTCAACCTAATAAATGAAAAGTAAACTGGTGCCTCCTGGTGCATATGATGTATAAACTCATCTTGACCTTCCAGCCGGGTCCAGTTACTTGATGAAGATGGTCTGGTTTGTGATTAAACATTAGTTAAAATTGACACCTGGACCCATCTGGAAGCCCGAGAACAGTATATGCATTGTAAATATACTCACATGTACACTTTCAGCTGACAGCTCATCCCATGGACCGACCACATTCGTGCAAAATAAATTTCTCCCCACGTCCTTTAAATCATTCTCATCTCATCACAAATCTGCTCCATCTAGTTTTAGATGGCCTTTGTTGTGCAATAGACTGTGACCATTTATCTTATCAACAATGCCCTTCAGGAGTTTGTAGAACTTAATACGCTCAACACTCAGCTTTCTACATTCTGGGAACACAGACCGAGGCTTTCCAGTCTCTCCTTGTAACTCAGTCCCTGTCACTCTTCCTGAATCTTTACTGCACTCTCTCCAGCAGAATCACAACCTTTCTGTTGCTGGGCAACAACCCAACTACAATCTCATCAACATATTGTACACATCATAACTCTTGTATTCAGTGCCCTGACCGATGAACCAGAGGATTTGTTCACAACCCATGTTTACACTGTCGCTACTATCAATGAACCACAGACTAACGAATCATTTTTGTCAACAAATAAATGAACAAGTATAATGTATTTTGTGTTTTTATTTAATTGGCTACTCTTTATCTAAAATTAGGAATAACCATAAAACCATATGACAATTACAGCACGGGAACAGGCCATCTCAGCCCTTCTAGTTCATGCCCAACGCTTACACTTACCTAGTCCCACTGACCTGCACTCAGCCCATAACCCTTCATTCCCTTCCTGTCCATATACCTATCAAATTTTACTTTAAGATGACAATATAGAACATGCCTGTACCACTCCTACTGCAAGCTCGTTCCACATAGCTACCACTCTCAGAGTAAAGAAGTTCCCCCTCGTGTTACCCCTAAACTTTTGCCCCCTAACTCTCAACTCATGTCCTCTTGTTTGAATCTCCCCTACTCTCAATGGAAAAGGTCTACCCATGTCAACTCTATCTATCTCCCTCATAATTTCAAATACCTCTATCAAGCACCCCCCCCCCCCAACCTTCTACACTCCAAGGAATAAACACCTGACTTGTAACACCCTGTAACTTAGGTGCTGAATCCAGGTAACATTCCAGTAAATCTTCTCTGTACTCTCTCTATTTTGTTGATATCTTTCCTATAATTCGGTGACCATAATGGTACACAATACTCCAAATTTGGCCTTACCAATGCCTTGTACAATTTTAACATTACATCCCAACTTCTATACTCAAGGCTCTAATTTATAAAGGCTAGTATCCCCAAGGCATTCTTCACCTCCCTATCCACATGAGATTTCACCTTCTGGAAACAATGCATCATTATTCCTAGATCACACTGTTCTACTGTATTCTTCAATGCCCTACCATTTAACATGTATGTCCTATTTTTATTAGTCCTACCAAAATGTAGCACCTCACACTTACCAGCATTAAACTCCACCTGCCATCTTTCAGCCCACTCTTCTAACAGGCCTAAATCTCTCTGCAAGCTTTGACAACCTATTTCATTATCCACAACACCACCTACCTTAGCATCAACTGCATACTTACTGACTGGCCTCCAACCTGACAAAGTTACCCACCACTACGCTCTGACATCTCCCATCCAGCCACTGTTGAATCAATTTTACTACTTCAATATTAATACCTAACGATTGAACCTTCCTAACTAACCTTCCAGGTGGAACCTTGTCAAAGGCCTTATTGAAGTCCAAAAAGAAAACATCCACTGCTTTACCCTCGTCAACTTTCCTAGTGACCTCTTCAAAAAATTCAATAAGATTTGCAAACATGACCTTCCACGCACAAATCTATGTTGACTGTTCCTAATCAGGCCCTGTCTATCAACATAATTATATATACTATCTCTGAGAACATTTTCCAATAATTTACCCACTACTTACGTCAATCTTACAGGCCTATAATTGCTAGATTTACTCTTAGAACTCATTTTAAACAATGGAAACACATGAGCAATACGTCAATCCTCCAGCACCAGCCCCATTTCTAATGACATTTGAAGTATTTCTGTCAGAACCCCTGCTATTTCTACACTAACTTCCCTCAAGCTCCTAGGGAATATCCTGTTAGGATCCGGAAATTTATCCACTTTAATATTCCTTAAAAGCGCCATTACTTCCTCCTCTTTAATCATCATAGCTTCCATAACTTCTCCACTTGTTTCCCTTACCTTACACAATTCAATATCCTTCTCCTTAGTGAATACCGAAGAAAATAAATTGTTCAAAATCTCCCCCATCTCTATTAGCTCCACACATATCTGTCCACTCCAATTTTCTAAGGGACCGATTTTATCCCTCACTATCCTTTTGCTATTAATATAACCGTGGAAACCCTTTGGATTTATTTTCACCTTACTTGCCAAAGCAACCTCATATCTTCTTTTAGATTTTCAAATTTATTTCTTAAGATTATTTTTACATTCCTTATATTCCTTGAATACCTCATTGGCTCCATGCTGCCTATATTTATTGTAGATATTTATTTATTTTATTGTGGATATCTCTCTTTTTCCGAACCAAGTTTCATTTTAAACTGTCGAAGAAATGACCGCCTCTTCTCAATCTGCTCATTTTTTAAATTCTCGTGCTGCCTCACGAGCCAACTTCCATGCGCTTGCACAGTTGTGCCCAGTTCAAACAGCTGAAGAAATGACATTTTTTAAAGCCCTGGTCTTTCAGTGGACAAATCCTTCAAAGTCAGATGCCTGTATTTCTTTGCTATTTGCTATTTCTTTGAGTTGGTGAAATTCAAAATTAGCTCTGTAAGTCCGTTTTGCTATTCTGTTCAAAACAGACACAAATCATTTGCCTGGGATTGTTTGCTCATACCAGATCCGTGTTGTGAGTGCTGTAAATCTATTCTTCCAAACTCATCAGAGAAAGTATCCAGTAAGCTGTGTTTCATGATATCCACAACATCCTCTGCATCACATTTTGATGCAGTTTCTCAAAGTTCTAATCTTGCTCTTGCCACTGTGAGCCTCATAAGAGACTCACGCTGTCTTGTGGTAATTGGAGTACTATGAGGACCTTGATTTTTTCTTCTCAACTCCAGGTAAAACTCTTGCAGTACTTAAGCTGCTTCAGCAGGTAACTTTGGACAAACATAATGATGCACTTATCCTACATATTTTCTTTGTAACTGATGAGGTATAGGATCAAGCTTTTCTTAAGGGAAACCCGTTAATCTATCGGATAAAGGTCTATCTGATGCATTTTCAAGAAAGTTAAATCTTGTGTGTTTTGACGAGATGCTGCGGCACCACTGAAGACCACATTCTTCCCAGCATGCAAGGCCATCACGTGCTCCAAAATAAGGTTGTTGTAATCTTCATTTGGAGTATTAAGCAGGATAAATACCAAATCAAACCCTGGAAGAAGGGTACTTCCCATTTTCAAATTCTCAGACACTGTTTTAGCTCCTACTACTGGATTTGCAGCTGCAGGGATTGAAGTTCTGGCTGGTGAATTGTGAAGATCTTATCACATTTAGATCATATATATGCAGAGTTAGAGAAAATTCTACAGTGTTTACAAATTTCTCTCACATCTGTATCTGTGCTGTGAGCCATTTGTCTCTCTGTGGCCCTCTTCCTCAAATGATCAGGAACTCCCTGTAATCTATGAGATCGTTCTTCACTACCAACATGTCCAAACTTACTGATCATGTCTTGTGCATTTGTAAGAAATTCTTTTATTAAAATAATGAAAGACTAGGCTCACAGCTTTGCCCACTGCAGCACAGCACGAATCTCCAGCCTGCAGTCTGAAAATGTTTTATTTACCTCTTCAAAAACTTCTGAAGATTCATTAACCACAACTTCCCACAGACAAAGCCAAGCTGCCTCGTGCTAATCAGACACTGTCTTTCCAAATACAGGTAATTTCTGTCCCTCAGATACCACTCCAGTAACTTCCGAACCACTGATGTCCGGCTTACTGACCTGCAGTTCCCAGGATTGTCCATTTTAAACAATGGAACAACATGGAGTAAAGCCAGATCTAACATATAGAGAGGCTTTGAGGAAAGAGCAGCAGAATAAAGGGTATAAAGGTAGTAAGGGAGAAGGGCTAAAGTGTGTGTACCTCAACGCAAGAAGCATCAGGAACAAAGGTGATGAACTGAGAGCTTGGATACATACATGGAATAATGATGTAGTGGCCATTACAGAGACTTGGCTGGCACCAGTGCAGGAATGGATTCTCAATCTTCCTGGATTTCAGTGCTTTAAAAGGGATAGGGAGGGGGGTAAAGGAGAGGAGGGGTGGCATTACTGGTCAGGGATACTATTACAGCTGCAGAAAGGGTGTGTAATGTAGCAGTAACCTCTTTTCAGTCAGCATGGGTGGAAGTCAGGAACAGGAAGAGAGCAGTTACTCTACTGGGGGTATTCTATAGGCCCCCTGGTAGCAGCAGAGATACCGAGGAGCAGATTGGGAGGCAGATTTTGGAAAGGTGCAAAAATAACAGGGTTGTTATCATGGGTGATTTTAACTTCCCTAATATCGATTGGCACTTGATTAGTTCCAAGGGTTTAGATGGGGCAGAGTTTGTTAAATGTGTCCAGGATGAATTCCTGTCACAGCATGTTGGCAGGCCGACTAGGGGCAATGCCATACTAGATCTAGTATTAGGTAATGAACCGGGTCAGGTCACAGACCTGTCAGTGGGTGAGCATCTGGGGGACAGTGATCACTGATCCCTGACCTTTAGCATTATCATGGAAAAGGATAGAATCAGCGAGGGCAGGAAAATTTGTAATTGGGGAAGGGCAAATTATGAGGCTATAAAGCTAGAACTTGCAGGTGTGAACTGGGATGATGTTTTTTGCTGGGAAATGTACTATGGACATGTGCTCGATGTTTAAGGATCTCTTGCAGGATGTTAGGGATAAATTTGTCCCGGTGAGGAAGATAAAGAATGGTAGGGTGAAGGAACCATGGCTGACAAGTGAAATGGAAAATCTAGTCAGGTGGAAGAAGGCAGCATACATGAGGTTTAGGAAGCAAGGGTCTATTGAGGAATCTAGGGTAGCAAGAAAGGAGCTTAAGAAGGGGCTGAGAAGAGCAAGAACAGGGCATGGGAAGGCCTTGGCGTGTAGGGTAAAGGAAAACCCCAAGGCATACTTCAATTATGTGAAGAACAAAAGGATGACAGGAGTGAAGGTAGGACCGATTAGAGATAAAAGTGGGAAGATGTGCCTGGAGGCTGTGGAAGTGAGCGAGGTCCTCAATGAATAGTTCTCTTCGGTATTCACCACTGAGAGGGAACTTGATGACAGTGAGGACAATATGAGTGAGGTTGATGTTCTGGATCATGTTGATATTAAGGGAGAGGTGGTGTCGGAGTTGTTAAAATACATTAGGATGGATAATTCCCCGGGGCCTGACAGAATATTCCCCAGGCTGCTCCATGCAGCAAGGGAAGAGATTGCTGAACCTTGGAACTTTATGCCCTTGTTGTCCACGGGAATGGTACCAGAGGATTGGAGGGAGTCGAATGTTGTCCCCTTGTTCAAAAAAGGTAGTAGGGACAGTCCCGGTAATTATAGACCAGTGAGCCTTACGTCTGTGGTGGGAAAACTGTTGGAAAAGATTATTAGGGTTAAGATCTATGGGCATTTAGAGAATCATGGTCTGATCAGGGACAGTCAGCATGTCTTTGTGAAGGGCAGATCATGCCTAACAAGCCTGATAGAGTTCTTTGAGGAGGTGATCAGGCATATAGATGAGGGTAATGTAGTGGATGTGATCTACATGGATTTTAGTAAGGCATCTGACAAGGTTCTATACGGTAGGCTTATTCAGAAAGTCAGAAGGCATGGGATCCAGGGAAGTTTGGCCAGGTGGATTCAGAATTGGCTTGCCTGCAGAAAGCAGAGGGTCATGGTGGAGAGAGTACATTCAGATTGGAGTCTTGTGACTAGTGGTGTCCCTCAAGGATCTGTTCTGGGACCTCTACTTTTTATGATTTTTATTAACAACCTGGATGTGGTGGTAGAAGGGTGGGTTGGCAAGTTTGCAGATGACACAAAGGTTGGTGGTGTTGTAGATAGTGTAGAGGATTGTTGAAGATTGCAGAGAGACATTGTTAGGATACAGAAGTGGGCTGAGAAATGATAGATGGAATTCAACCCAGAGAAGTGTGAGGTGGTACACTTTGGAAGGACAAACTTCAAGGCAGAGTACAAAGTAAATGTCAGGATACTTGGTAGTGTGGATGAGCAGAGGGATCTGGGGGGGGGGGGTACATCTCCACAGATCCCTGAAAGTTGCCTCACAGCTAGATAGGGTAGTTAAGAAAGCTTTGGTGTTAGCTTTCATAAGTCGAGGGATAGAGTTGAAGAGACGCGATGTAATGATGCAGCTCTATAAAATTCTAGTTAGGCCACACTTGGAGAATTGTGTCCAGTTCTGGTCACCTCACTATAGGAAGGATGTGGAAGCATTGGAAAGGGTACAGAGGAGATTTACCAGGATGCTGCCTGGTTTAGAGAGTATGGGTTATGTTCAGAGATTAAGGGATCTAGTGCTTTACTCTTTGGAGAGAAGGAGGATGAGAGGAGACATGATAGAGGCGTACAAGATATTAAGAGGAAAAGACAGAGTGGACAGCCAGCGCCTCTTCCCCAGGGCACCACTGGTCAGGACATGGCTTTAAGGTAAGGGGAGGGAAGTTCAAGGGGGATATTAAGGGAAGGTTTTTCACTCAGAGAGTGTTGGTGCGTGGAATGCCCTGCCTGAGTCAGTGGTGGAGGCAGATACACTAGTGAAGTTTAAGAGACTGTTAGACAGGTATATGGAGGAATTTAAGGTGGGGGGTTATATGGGAGGCAGGGTTTGAGGGTCGGCACAACATTGTGGGCCGAAGACCCTGTAATGTGCTGTACTATTCTATGTTCTATGTTCTATTAGCCACTCTTCAGTCTTTAGGGCAACCGTCAGTGATCAATGATGACGCAAATATCTTCAGAATGACCTCCACAATTTTCTCTCTCCTTCCACATAACTGTTGGTCAGGCCCTGAGGATTCATCCATCTTAATGCACTGTATGTCTGCTAATAACTGTTCGCTAGTAACAGGAACACTCTCCAAAGCAACTCCAGTAGCATATATTATCCATTGAGCAAACATGATATTGCACGCAGTAAACACAAAGCAGAAATATTCAGTAATAGATTCATGATCCCACCCAATCCCTGTGGCTCAAGACACGGGGACCCTGATGGTCCCTATGGGGCCTCTCTCTCCCAAGCCACACTGTTCATTTAATATAGCTATAGAACTTCTTGGTATTTTCCTGACCTGTCTGATCAATCACTATCATTGTTTTGTCCTCCTGTATTCCCTGTTAAGAGTATTCCTAATAATGTTAATTCTTATCAAGTGATTTGACCAATTATGACCTTCTAAACCCCGTGTATGTTTCCTTTATTTCTTGACCAGAACTTTACATCGCTCATTCACCACAGTTCCCTAATCATGCCAGGTTATCCTTCACACTAATAGAAACACCCTTCTTCTGGACAGCTGCAACCACATTTATATATATTAAAAAAAACTCCCATTTGCCATTCGTTCATGTTCTTTCATACAGATTCTCTCTCTCTCCACCTCTTCTAGATCCAGTCAAATCCACTAAAATTCACCTCTTCTCCAGAATAGATCCCTAAACTCTGAACCTGACCGTACATTCCTATCATGATTTTCAAACCAATAGAAAGAATGAAGTAGGTATTAACAATTACAAGTGTAAGATGTGGAAACACGAACTAGTCCTCTCAGAGGGATCAGAATAGCAGAGAGTGAGCACTTTCAAGTTCCTGGGAGTGAAGATCGCTGAGGGTATATCCTTGTCCCAAAATAACAATGCAACTATAAAGAAGATAAGACAACAGCTATATTTCATTAGAATTTGAAGAGATGTGGTTTCTCCATTAAAACACTGAAAAACCTCTATAAATTTGCAGTGAGGAGTATTCTGACAGGCTGCGTCACTCTTTGGTGGAGATAGGAGGCGATTACTGCACAGAACCAAAAGAAATTTCAAGACCTAGGAAAATTAGTCAGCTCCATCTTAGGTACTAGCCTCCGTAGGATCCAAGGGATTGTCAAGTAGCGGTGCATCAGAAAGGCGACATCAATAATGAAGGACCTCCATCACCCAGGACATGTCCTCTTCTCATTGTTAGGGGCAGGAAGGAAGTAAAGAAGCCTGAAAGCGCACACACCCTACGATTCCCAAACTTTTAAATTCGTGCCCTTTTGCTTTTTTTGTTATTTTGAAACTGTAAAAGATGGAAATAAAAAAAATTGTTCTGCTTAAAATATTAAAGAAATGTTTTATTTTTAACTTTATGACATTTGGAAATCACTTCACCTTGTACTCACTTAGTTATTCACAGTAACAGACATTTTGACCAGTATTGACCAAATTTTTGCATGCCACTGTATGTCACCATAGAGAACCCTGCTATTAAATGTCTTATCTACTCAACAAATATATAGAATAGTAACTGTTACCTATTCTATAGATAATAACTCTAACAGAATCAATGCAAAACCAGTCAACTAGCACGGTCAACCTGAGTGAAGAAGACAACCAACTGTGTAAATGCAAAAAGAAGAAACAATAATTAATCATGCAATACATTTTGTGGATATGAGATGAGGTGTCCTTGAAAGTAAGTTCATTGGCTGTGAGAAGATTTCAATGATGGGGCAAGTGAAGGCTAGTGAAGCTAACTGCTTTGGCTCAAAAACAAATGTAAATAGGCTGTTTTCACTTTCTCAACCGCGACCTCAGTATCTCTCATCATTTAGGGTTCCTGAAACCTGCCGGCCATGTCCTTTACCTGAAAAGAATCTTGCAGGTTCTGAACACATTACAGCACACTTCTAAACGACTCCCATGTAGCACAATCTTGCCCAGCCCCCCCCCCTTCTTACCTGCATCTTTATATCCTGAAACACTGAGCTGTCCATTCTGCTCTTCCCTCAGCCATGTTTCTGTTGTGGTTGTGATAGGTCCATAAGAAATTGGGGCAGAATTAGGCCATTCAGCCATCTACCATTCTATGATGGCTGATTCATTTATCCCTCTTAACACCATTCACTTGATTTTCCTTACAACTCCTTGATGCACTGACTAAGCAAAACCTATCAACCTTCACTTTTTACTGCATAGCTTGGTCTCCACACCCGTCTGTGTCAATGAATTCAAGTTTCATACCCACTTTCTCTGCAATTCTTTTTTCATTTCTGTTCCAGATGGATATCCCTCTATTCTTCGCCTGTGCACTCTGGTCCTAGATGCCTCCACTGTAGGAAAGATCCTCTCCACATCGACTCTATATAGATTTTCAATATTCAATAAGTTTCCATGAGATCCCCCGAATTATTATGAGTACGGCCCAGAGCCACTAATCACTCCTCAAACATTAACAGTTTAATGAGTACGGCCCAGAGCCACTAATCACTCCTCAAACATTAACAGTTTAATGAGTACGGCCCAGAGCCACTAATCACTCCTCAAACATTAACAGTTTAATTTCCTCAACCAACCTCATGAATCTCATTTCGACTCACTCCAATGCCCGGAACTCATTTTTAGATAATAAGCGCACAACGGCTTTCTGACCAATGCCTTGGAAACCTCAATGTCACATTTTGCTTTGATATACTTGTCCTCTTGAAATTAATCTAACGTTTCATTTGTCTTCTTTATCACTGACTCATATTGCAAATTACACTTGCCGCAGGAAGACTCCCAAGTTTCTTTGCACCCGTTTTTTTTTCTCAATTTTTAACCTACTTAGAAGAGTCTACGCCATTGCTGCTTATATGCATGACCATGCAGTTCCCTGCAGGATATTCCATCTTCCATTTAATTGCCCATTCTTCCAATCTATATGCCCTTCAGCAGCTTCCCTGCATCATCAACAGTACCTGTCTATCTTCGAATTGTCTGCAAACCTGACCACAAAGCCATTAATTCTGTCACCCAAATCACTGACATAAAAGGAAGTGATCCAGCATTCCCCAGAGACAGTCACACCTGAGTTCATCCACCTGATCTGTGAAGCCTCTTACACTGAAGCAAATGCAGTTTAAACCAATTGTCTATCCTATCCTTTGTGTGTGCTCCTGTCTATCCTGTTGACTAAATTTGCTCTCATTGGCAAAAGTATTATCTCCTGCTCAGGGCCACACTGACCACCATTCCCATTCACACCAGTCTGAGCATCACTTGCAAATCTACAGCATATTGGGAACCTCCAGTTCAGGAGCAATTCATCTCTTGAGTGCAAGTCTCCCTATCACAGAAGAAATTACAGTGATCCAAAAACTTCAGTCTTGCCCCCTGCATAAATCTCATCTAATGTTCATCAGAATCATCATTCTATTTCTATCCACACCAATATGTGGTACAGTGTGTGAACTGGAGATTAGTGTTTTTGAAGTAGTGCTTTTTAAGACCTTTCCTATTTCCCTCTGTTCACTGTGTACAAGCTCAACCCTCTTTTTACCAAATTATATTCACGACGAGCATCTTTAAGAATTTTCTGCAACTGCTCTGCCACGTTCCTGTCCCTCGTACTCAAAGGCAACACACCATTCTGCTATTTTTTTACAGCCACAGAATCTTGAGTGTTCTCTCACATACTGTCCAGACTGATCTCATCCTCCCCGACTGGGCATCTGAGACACTGTCAGTGCCAGCAGCCTGGCTCCTGCTGGTGTGCCCTGAGAGTTCATTCCACCAACAGAATTCAAAACGTGTGCATGTTGTGAGGGGAGCAGCCACTGGGGACACTGCGCTGTGCGACTCTTCCTCTTGTCTTCCTGGTGGTCAGAAACTTATCAAAATCTTTCAACTTAGGTGTGACCAACTCACTGAAGGATCTGGTCTCACTGTTCTAGATGAGCCCAGGCCTAGCGATCTCCACCTCCATTTCTTTCACATGGCCAGTCAGGAGCTACAGCTGGTGGATGCCCTACATGTGAATTTATATGGGACACTTACCGACTCTACCACATCCTGAAGCAGAGCATGTCACTGGCATTATTGCCATTCCTGCTACTCCAACAGTGAGAGTGATTCTGGAAAAAAATCCCTCTAAAATTTCATGCCTAGAGTACACAACCTCATAGGTCATTCATCTGCCCACATTTCCAACTGGTCAATGTTTTGAGAAATCCTTTGGCAATCTTCCTCACTATCGAAAACTGCACCAAATTGTTGTGTCAACTATGTAGTTTCCTGTTTTTTCACAATAGCCCTTTTTAACTGTGCGAACAATATTGGCTCATCTGCAGTTCTCTGCAGCAATATGTGTAATTAAAAATATACTACAAAGATCCCTGTGAAAGCCCAGGTAATCTACAATCTTGCCTTATTCACTGAATAACCTGAATGAATTCTATCCAGCCCTGGTGATCTATCCACACTCGTGTTCTTGGAGAGTTCCAATGCTCCCAGCAACTTGTTAGCAATATAGGTGAAATAGCAGCATATCCTTCCTGATCTTTCTTCCTGCCATCACTTTCTGTTTGTTGAGTACTGACATGAAATATTCATTTGGTGATTTGGTCACTTATTCTGGTCACTTCCACCACTGAGTTGTCTACATTCCTGCTTTCTCTGCAGTGTCCCTTTTCTTTTTAATGTATGTACAAGGTGTTCTGTCCAGGCTTGTTCAGCAAAATCATTCCCTCTCCTCGCCATCATTCAGCACTGCTGATTATCTGGTTAATTTGCATATTGCTGCAAACTCATCAAGGTCATTGTCTAATTTCCACTTTCTGAACTTTCCTTACCGTACCTTTTCCTTTTTGACTGCAGTTGTAACATGCAACATTCTTAGATCTGGATTCTTATCTTTCCTCTTCACATAAAGTTGAGTTGAGTGTTAAGGGGCACAAGTTTAGGTGTAACACGAGCGGGAACTTCTTTACTCAGAGTGTGGTAGCTGTGGGGAAGGAGCTTCCAGTAGAAGTGGTATAGGCAGGTTCGATATTGTCATTAAAAAAAATTGGATTGGTATATGGACAGGAAAGGAATGGAGAGTTATGGGCTGAGTGCAGATCAGCGGGACTAGGTGAGAGTAAGCGATAGGAACAGACTAGAAGGGCCAAGATGGCCTGCTCCATTCTGTAATTGTTATATGGTTATATATAAACCATTTAAATTTTGAAACACTCAGCTTTAAATAACTCACAGGTCAGTTATGACACAGCTGTTCCGAGTTTCTGCTCTCCCAAGGTCCTGCCTAATGTAATTCTCATCAGACTGCAACATAGAAAACGTTTGAGGAAAATAGTAAACTGTCAACATTTTGGACTGAGGCCCTTTAACAAGCCTGGGAAAAAATAGATGAGAGATCAAGATAAGAAGGTGGTGGAAGGTGAGGATGAAGTACAAGGAGGTAGGTGATTATTAGCTTAGAAAATTCTCCCAACATTGCATCCTTCTTTGAAGATGACTGTTATCAGAATGGTTTCCCACTGAAATTCATGAATTGCAAGGGTCGTGCCCCAGTGCAAGGTCTATTAAAAGGCCCTATTGCATCTGCCTTTACCACCATCCATATCAGTAAACTCCACATATTTTCTGTGTTTAAAAGTTACCTTCACACATCCCCACAGCTGCTACAATTTTCTCCAAACAACTTAAAATTATGCTTCCTTGTTTTAGCGTCTTCCATTTTGGGAAAAAATCTCTGGATGTCATTCGTTTGATGCCTCCTATTATGTTGTATACCTCCATCAAGTCACCTCTCATCCTGCCTCCTGCCAAACAGAAAACCCCTATCTTCCTCCACCTATCCTCACAAGATATTTTCTGTGAAATTCAATGTTGATAATAAACTTATTGTCAAAATACAAATGTCTCCATATAATTTTGTTGCGGGCATGTACAGTAAATACAAAGAAACACAGAGGAATCAAGCCAAAACTACACACATCAAAGACTGGCAAAACACCAATGTAGAAAGAACAACAAAGAGAATAAATTGTGTAAGTAAACAAAAAAAAAGTAAAATGATAATAAATATTCAGTAACTATCAAGAACAGGAGCTGCGGAGTCCCTGAAAGTGAGTTCATTGTTGCGCTAAGTGACATTATCCCCTCTGCTTCCAAAGCCAGATCGTTGAGGGGCAATAGCTATTCGTGAACCTGGTGCTCTGGTGCCTGAGGCTCCTGTAACTCAATCTTGATGGCAGCATTGACAAGAGAGCATCGCCTGGGTGATGAGGTCCCTGATGATGGATGCCACTTTCCTATGACAAACGCTCCTTGTAGATGTGCTCAGTGGTGGGGAGGGCTTTACCTGTGATGAACTGGCCGCATCCACAACTTTTCAATTGTTATTGCATTCAAGGACATTGGTGTTTCTAAACCAGACGAGTCAGGCTATTCTCCATTACAGATCTAGAGAACATTATCAAAGAGTTAGATGACATGCTAAATCTACACAAACTGACATAGTATAGGCTGTCAACGCTGGTAAATATTTCCAGGATGCCAACAAATTCCATTCTTCGGAGCCTCTACAGTAAGACGATCTCAGTCAATGTTGGGGAAATTACAGTCACACACTACTCTGTTGCTAAAAGAACTTTCCAAAACCTGCCTACGTTTCTGTTCCTCTTTATGCTGGCAGTATTTCAAAAATCTCTGTTACATCCTGAGGGATTGAGGTGATAGATTGTGTCCATGAGTTGTCACGGTTGTACAGTAATCTGTCCTTGGAAGTGATGGGGTTGTAACAGTGGAGTACAATGCTGGGTGTGTACAGGACAGTGTGCTCACTGCACAGTGCTGTGACTTTTATTGTTCTGTGTCCTGGTTGTGAAGATCTAGATATTATAAAGTTCACTGTCCCTGTAGTTAAATGTTGACTATTCTTCAGCAGATACATATGCAGGCCATGTTTATAACAGAGATAGACCATTCCCTTCCATTGTAGTATGGGTCAGATGTTGTTAAGATCCCTGTTCTTACAGTACTGTGCCAACAGTTTAAACATCATGCTTAACTGCAAGTGGTCTGTGTCTGACAAGGGACTAAATCTCCTGAAGGATTTACCCATCTAAATGGTTTGAGAGACCCAGCAACACCTCCTCTTTAATATCAACACGCTAGAGAATATCACCTCACCGCCTTTCTCGTCATGCTTTCATCCTTGTCCTTGTCCTTGTCCTTACTGAACACCAGTATTCATTTTCTACTTCGCATGCTAACTCTGGCTCTGGGTATAAACTCCCACCTTTGTTATAGAGTGGTCCTGTCCTCTCCCCACTCTACTGCTGTTTTCTGTGTATGCATAAGATGCCTTGGGATTTTCACTGTTCTTCCTGAATGAGGATATTTCCTGGTAATTCTTCACTTTCCTGATTCACAGTGTTGCTTGTTTCTTGCTTCCTGTATGTTCCTTCAAGACCGTGTCCAATTTCATCTCCCTTGTCCTTACATATGACTCCTCCAACATTCTTAAACAAATACAATATGTCTCATCACCTTAAGTTCCTGACCATCCCTGTCCTTCTCTACCTGCCTGACAGGGACAGGGAACTACTAAATTCGGACATGCTGGGCTGCACTTGACTCTCACATGTCAGACATCAGCTAACATCAGCTCCATCCAGTAACAACCAATAACATAAGCTCCCAGGCAACTCTCTATGACACCTGCCCAATTTTCCACAAATTTGCAATCATCGACCTGTAGGACGAAACATACTCTTATCAATAACCATCTGAAACGGATTTGCATCGGTTTTCCATCTCCCGGTCCCTGTCATTCTCTCCACTCTTTTGTACCCGGAGCCCCCTGCGGGCTCGATTGGCCGCAAGAATCCGCCTGACAGTCACAATATTGAACAGCAAAATCAGAAAGAATTAGACACAAGGTATTAAAATGAGGTCAAATATCTGAAATGCTGCCCACGAGGGAGAGTTTGTGAAGCTCGGTGTAACAACACAAAGCCAGGGAACACCATCAATTATTTTTCTAGGCCCGTATGCAAAGACCCAGGGGACGGTCTCCAAACAGACCAGCACACTCACAGTCCCGATAACCACAGCCACAAATCGATCGACGGTAAAAGCAACAGCCAGCTAGACTGAGGTCGCAATGCTCGCAGAAACCAACCATTGACAGGGTCTGCACACAGGAGTGATTCGCAGGAATGATCAGGGAAATAAATCCAAAGAGTCCAGCTCAGCAGCGGATCGAAGATAACGACTAGGAGATCGGCCGCTGCCATTCCCACCAGGTAGCGAGTGACACATTTGGAGAGACCTCGCTTTCCCCGTGTCAGGATCACAATCGCCACCAAGTTCGCTGGAAGAGAGACAAGGAACAGTAAGTTGAGAACTTACTGAGCAGAAGCTAATGCAGCAGTTTGAGGGAATCCTGTAATATTTCTACTTTATTGTTGTATTTAGTGGTGGAAGGGTCGAAAGAGGGTGCCGAGCTGGTGGAGACAGGGAAGGAGTTTACACAGTAAAATATAGTCAATATGATCTGAATACATATTCCTTACTGCTGACCGAAATGTGAAGTGGCAGCGGAAACATAAAACTAGGTAACTAACTCCACAGAGTCAATACTGGATGGAACATTTTTTCCGCGTCTCGTCTGGATGAAATGAATAAATCCGGACGCTGATGGCGGGATTCTTTCATTAGACAATCATCAACTTCCATGGCGATCCCTATCAGTGACAGAACAGCCGAAAGACGGAACAAAAACAGGAAATGCTGGAAACGCTCATCCAGGCAAAACAGAATGTGTAGAAAAACAGATGAAGTATCTCTCCTCAGAACTGTTCTCAGAGAGACCCCTGATACGAGTGTTAACTATTTCCATACAATCTGCTTGGGGCTTAGTATTTACAGCATTCCCCGAGTTTGTTTCCTATTCCAGCATTTGACACTTCACTGACTTTACAACACAATATTGACTGATTCCAACAGATGCAGCGCAGTCTGACACAACCTCACATACAGACATGGCGTCTCACAGGGAGGTAAGGGAGAGAAATTCAATCTTGGTGCCGTAGTCAGATGTCTGTAACTGTGTCAGATGACTGGATACACCATTTCAGTGAGAATCTGTGATTTCTGTTGCTCCTGTACTCACAGCTGCGGCAGATAGCTGATGCATTCAAAGCGGCCCTGATTTATACAGAGCATCTGTCTCCACCTCAACTACTTACTTAGTTAGAGTTGCTTGAACACTTTAATTCAACACTATCGACTCTATTGTAAATATCGGGGCTATTGGAGACAAATACATCAAAGTTCTCTGGCATTACCTCAGCAGTGTCTCTGGTGGAAATAGGCCGGTAGAATTACTTTCAAAGACCGAGCTTCGTCACGAAGCAGCTACACTTATAGATTTCATGCTTTTGTTGGCTAATTATTCATCTCTGAACGGAAACCAGCGACACTAACCGATTCCTACCTCTGTCCCTGCATTTTCCCATTTTGAACTGTCCTGCAGTCATTCAGCTTCTTCCTGGTGACGCACACAGTCATACAAACACACACACACACACACACACACACACACACACATACACGGACACACACAAACACACACACACTTGCAAAAATGTATTTCTATGTTATAGTGACTGTCCTATTGTACTTACTATTTATTTCCAAGTGACTATAAATTGCACGTTGTACATTTAGACAGAGACGTAACATAAAGATTCGTACTTCTCATGTATATGAAGGATGTAGTAATGAAGTCAATACAGTTCGAAATACGCACACAGATTCGAACGAGATGAGGATGGAAACTGTAAAAGGAGCACGTTACTAATGTACAAACACGAAAAAATGTGAAGATGTTGGCAATCCAGAGCAACACAAGGAACTCTGCTGAGTTCATGCGGCATTCTGTGTGTCTTGTTGCTGATGTAACAGTGTTTTATGGGTATCACAAATCTGTCAAAGTTCAAAAGAAATCGAGAATTTTTTTTTCAATCTGCAAAGGAATAGGCAGACAATTAAATAAAGCAAAAATACTGGAAACTGGCAGATGAGCAGGTGCATGACAGCTGGAAATGAAAGAGATAAAGACAAGCGTGAGGTAAATTGTTAATGGAGGGAGAGAGAGAGGGAGAGACCAATAGCAAACTGAAAAATAGACAGGTCAAGCAGGCAGAAAACAGCCAGAAACAGAAGTATAGATTGCAGGATTGTGATGTTTCTCCTGTATCTCCTAGTCTCTGGTACAGTATGAGAATGTGGGATTCACTCTGTACCTGTCAGTTTATGATACAGTGCGATACTGCACAGGACCGAAAGAAGTGCAGAAGGTTGTAAACCTTTTCAACCCTATCTTGGGTACTAGTCTACAAAGTACTCAGGACATCTTTAGGAAGCCATGTCTCAGCAGTGTCTCATTCTGTACCTGTCAGCCACCAATACAGTGTGAGAGTGGTGCTAATTCTGTACCTGTCAATCTATGCTTCTGTGTGAGAGTGTTGAGTTCATTGTGTATCTGTCAAATCATTCTGTAAAGAATTGCTTTCTGACGTTAGTCTGAAATTTTCCTTTAATCAGTTTCCACGTTTCCTTGTTGATGGAATAATTTTGAAGAGGCATTTGGCATCCTACTTACCTCTACCTTTAATGATTCTGAACACTTCTGTCAGATCTCCTCTCATTATATGTCAACTTAGGCTAAATCTATTTAATTCTCTCAATCTTCCTGCATAGCTCACACCCTGCAGTCCTGCAATGAGAGTAGTCGCCCTTCTCTAATCTCTTTCCAGTGCTTTCACATCCCTTACAATATATGGAGATCAGAATTGCACACAATTCTCAAGGCCCGGCCTCACAAGTGCATGAATCAGCTGATGGAGACGTGTCTAGCTCTGAACTCCTCTGAGCTCATTATATAACCCAACATTATACGAAGGGTGATAGAACAGGCGGACGAATAGTGTGAATCGAGCATACACGAGCCGATCTGCCCGTGAATAATCGATCTGTATTCTCACGTCTCTTTTTAAATACTGTACACTAAAGTGTAAATATTCGTATCTGATACTTAACCTGCTGTATCTTTCCTCACAACGCAGACCACCTCACAGCAGCCTTCATTAAATTCCATCTGCCATTTTTCAACTGATTTTCCAGCCATTCAATATCAATCTACAATTTCGGATAGAGTTCCTAGCTCTAACAACGCCTCCAATCTAGGATTGTCCGCAATTAAATTAAACCTTTCTTTCACAACAGCATCTCACAATCTGCAGATGTCTGCTTCATTGGTTGAAATAAATTTGCAGGAAAATGTGAACATCAGAGAATGCTTCTTTTTCTGAAATTGAATAAAGTCTCAGTGTATGGGACCATTATCACCCACATCTGGATTCCTTTGTTCTTTAGAGTATCTGAGGAGGATTTTCACTCGAGGAATTAACTGTATATTCTAAATACGCAAGTTACCGGCGACAGTTTTGAAGGAAGAAACGTTCGAGCTTAGATTTTTGTTTTGTCTTACCTGCGTATTTCGATTGCGTTTTTGGGTTTGTTTGTTTTGGTATTGATTTCAGAGGGAGACATAGATTCCACACTGGCTATGTAAAATCAAGGTTAAAGAGATCGAGATATGAGTTATCTATTCCGGGTACGATAAACCCGCTGTTCAAAGACATTAAGACAAATTCATGTGTACTTGAATTGGGAATTTGAAATTCGCATTCCGGGAGGCTGGTTCATTTGGGGAGTATCAAAGGATGCTGCTGAATATCTTAAAATGCTGCTTTTGAGTTGCAGGGTTCTATTGGGAAAAAATGTTTTGATGTAATCGTAGATCCTGCCCTGTAATAAGTAAACGTGACGGCGTGCAAATTCGGCAGCGTCGGAATTCAGTAGTTTGCCTTCAAAATCAGCCCTAACTCAGTAAATTATCCAGGTCCTGCAGGATGGTCAAATTCATGTCAGTCTCTCAGAACACTATACTAGCAGAGTCTAGATATAGTTGTAAAGTGTACTGAAGATTATACCTTCCTTGCGGAACATCACTAGCCACTGCCCTCCAGGCAGAATGCACTCCACCCACTACCTCATCGGCCTTCCCTTGGTCAGCCAGATCTCAATCTATGCAGCCAGGTTTCACTAGATCCCAGGCCACCTGACTTTCTGAACCATAGGGTTATAGTCTAATAGCTTACAAAATTAATATATCCCACATCGACTCCTCTGTCTTCATTTGCCTATTCTTCACATTTCCATGGAATTTATTCTAGCTCATAAGGGACACAAAACCATGCTGACTAACCCCAACTAGAATACGTTTCTCCGTAAATTCGGTCTCTAAGAAGCCTCTCCAATACCTTGCCCACTACTGGCCGAAAACTCACTGGCCTGTAATACTCAAGACTATCCCTATTACATTTTGAATAGAATAGTAACATTTGCCATTCTCCAGTCCTCCCGTACCATTTCTGTGGCAAGTGATGACGCAAATGTAATTTCCAAAAGCGCAGCAATAACGTCACTCACTTTCTCTAATTACCTGGAATACATCCCTAGTAACACCGGGGAGTGGTTTATATTTATGTTTTCCCAGTTTCCAGCTCGTAATTCAAAGTGTATGTGTGCCTCAGCACATCTGGCTTTTTTCGTTGCATTCACATTCATCAAGGTCGTACTCACGGGTGAATACCGAAGCAAAGTATCAGTAAGGACCTTCACAGCCCCCTTGCACTCCAGAGACATGCTTCCACTTTTATCGTTGATCTCTCCCACTCACTCTCGTGTCATCCTCCTATCTTTCACCTACAGTAATGCGGCTCTCAGGGCTTCTCATGTCCTCTTCTATCTCTTCTAAGTTCATTGTTAAATATTTCCTGGCTACATTGTGAGTTTCCATAGCCCTGCTTGATCTTTTCTTCCAAAACCTTTAGTATTTTTCTTTCTTTTTCTTGAAGATGTGTTCCATATCTCTTGTCAACCAGCGTTATTTTACGGAACCATCTGTTCCCCGCCTCAATAAAACAAGCAAATTCTGAACTCCAATCAAGTGCTGCATTAACAATATCCATATTTCTCTTGTGCATTTGAAGAAACACATCACTTACCAAATTCGGCTACCAAGTTCAGAATAATGAACTTGCATCGATTACGTATATCCCATGCTGTCTCCTCCTATCTCAGTAAAGGTACTGTATTAGTAAATAATGAATAGCTGTACTCTATCGTTCTGAAATGCTGACCCGGGAAGAGATCAGTTACCTGACACATTTCACTTTCTAGTACTAGAACAAGATAGACTGTTCACTAGTCCGCCTGCCCGCTTATTGTACCGGGACTCCTTCCTGGCCACATCTGAGAAATTCTGTCATATTTAATCCTTTTAATCTGGGGAAGTGCCGATGAATATTACGGGGATTAATTTGCCTGTGACAACAGCCATGTTAATATGGCTCTTGCCCAAAGAATATCTCAACAACAGTTCCTCGCTTCTTCGTATGTTATTTTTTTTGGTGATAGGGTGCGGAGGAAGAGGGTGGGGGTGTGGTCTCTACAGAATACTCCCAAATGAGTGATTGCTCACTTTCTGCTTCTGAGAACTACTCTCAGCCTGTTAACAGAAAATCTTTCCACGGTTACTTTCCTTTCTGCTGCAGTGTTACTATCATAGTCTCCCTACATTTAAATGACAGTCACTTTACCCTCTTTTATCCGACTCTGTCCACGTTGAAACATATGAACCCGGAGAAGTCCAGAAGCCGCTGCTATCCTTGTGATTGTTAAGTCTCTGTGATAGTTTGGAGTGTACTTCAACAAATATAACGATCACGCCAGCTCAGTGAACGTTTGCCCAATGTCTTACCTTAACTGCATGAAATATGCAACCTTCCGTGGATTTCGAACTTTCAGAATGACCAGGAAATGATCATTTGAATGTAACACTTGCCCAACAGGCTGGTATATGTCTAGGGGAAAAGGAGATCCAGCCACACACCAACCCCACCTCCCGTACACGCAGGTGCTGTGAGGATCGAGTTTATGCCTCGCGCCCGCCAACAGTATCAAACCCACAACAAACACCGTTATGAAATACACTTTAAACAGTTCACTAAAATTAAATGAGTACAAGGCAATACAATATATATGCAAGGAAAAAAAAACAAAAAGGCGCCAACTTATCAAAGTTCAGTCAGTTTAGTGCACATCGTTGGAGCTCAAACATCGAACCATTCGACCCCTCGTCGCTTGCCTCCGACCTCCACGTCTTCGCACCTAGGACCACCCCCGGTGGTCTTCCGAGCAGTGCAGCGCACGTCCACCTTCCTCGACGTCTTCCTCCCGACCCTCCACCAAAAGCCCGCGAAAAACCCCTCCCCCAAGTTCCCAGCCTCACAAGACAAAATAACATTCCCCATTGGTTAACAAATGAATACAATTACCATATCAACAAGTATAAAGCAAAACAACTGCGAGAGAAACACTTATCAGACAAAGGAGCATTCCTACTCTTAACAAACCAAAAAAAAACATCTTGAGTAACATACACAGGACATTGTACATGAATTTATAACAAACCTAGTCATTTATAAAGCTGTTTTATTCGAAAACTTCGCTGAATTGCAATTGGACGTAGGCGTTATCTACAGAAATGGTCATTTAAAGTAAACACATACTTCATTCCATTCTTTAGTTCCTTTCTGAATTTCCTCTGTGTCAGTGTATAGATACAAGTATTGGTACACATACTCAGAATTTGTAATATGTACCCAAATTGTTGTAATATATATATGGGGGAACTCAAATATCTGTTCTGATAAAAATAGTTTTGATTTTGCCATTTCAGGGAACGTACTACATAGGGCATCCAAAATAATATGAAATTAGCTGATATAGCAAACAATAAAATCATCGATTTTCTGCGTTTTTCAACCTCAGCATCCTTCTGATTATCATTGCTGTTCCGAAGCCCTCTGCGGACTCTATTTACCGCAATGATATGCCTTACTGTTAATCCATTGAACAGTAGAATTAAGCCGATTGGTAACAACGGTGTTAAAATGCTATCCAGTATTTCGAAACCTTTCCACACAGGTAAAGTAGCGAATTCATGTGTGAAGGAGCAACGCCACGGCATGTTGTCAATAATCGCGTAAGGTTCAATGGCAAAGTAAAACGGGATACTTTTCCCGCAGCTCATTATAACCATAGTCACCATAACGACTGTTGCTGTTCTCTCAGTGCAGTATCGTTCCGCGAGCTTTCGACAACATATTGCGATGAAACGATCGAAGGTAAAGCTGACCGTAAACCAAACAGAACAGTCCATCGTCATAACCCTAAATACAAGTGTCAGAGCGCATACAGGAGTGATCAGCAGGGATCTGGAATAAAGGTAGATGTTGTTGGTCTGTTCCACTAAAGCAACAACGATAACCACCATCAGATCCGCTGTTGCCATTCCAACCAGGTAACGGGTGATGCATTTGGAGAGTCCGCATTTTCCCCGAGACAGGATCACAATCGCCGTTAAATTAACTGGAAGAAATTTGGAAAAAAAATGCAGTATTATCGTTAGCTGCAACTGAATGAATGCCCACCATTCTTTCAATGCCGGTTATGTATTTTGAAAGTGAAAAGCAGAAATTCAATGTGTGCGAGCTCCGTTGATGCATTCCGGCTGGAGGACAAAAAAACTTCCCGACAGTTTAGAGCGAGGCAGTTATTTGCAGGACTCAGCTATCGGTGAGCGGTCGATCGCTCCGATATACGTCAACAGGAGCGATGTAATTTTCATGATTAGAGGTGAAACAGCGAAGGGATTTAGTAACTTATGAAAGAACTGACCCTCGTTGCGAAATTCGACTTGCCGGTCATTTGAATAAGTTGCCGATCTGGAAAAGTGACGGCTTGGGAAGTGGAAAGCAGAAATCTAGCGCGTGTGAACACAGTCGGTACAATCCTTCTGGCGGACAATAATGGAATTGTGTGGCAGTGGGTGGGGGACCTTCAGCCAGTTTAGAGCGAGGCAGTTATCAGTCGATCTGATTTCCAGGACTCACGTACCAGTGAGCAATCCATCGCTCCTTTACACAACAGCTTTTCCATTATTAGAGGTGAAACATCTGAATTATGATTCATAGCGAAATCATGAGATTTAAAGCATACGTTATAATTTACTGACTTGTGGAGGAAGAGACCTGCGTGTCGGAAGTGGACTGGCCGGCCAGTTGAAAAAGCTGCTATGTTGCTGTAAGGTAGAAGTGACTGTATTGATAGAGACACCGACCTTGAAAAGCATAGAACAAGTATCCCCTCAGAAAGCCGAGCAAGGTTAAACTACGACAGTATGGCAGTATCGGCCAGAACGCAATTGACAAAAGATAAACAAGCATCAAATCGAAAAAAATATGGAAACTGAATTTAAAAAAAAACGATAAAATGCTTGAATCCACAATTCTGGAAACACATTTCAGGTGCAGCGGAACAAAATCAAGAGTTTGGCACCATACACAGAGTGACCAGCTCCAGTATCTTACCAGGGACACTGATGGCTACAATTGCAGGATAGAAAATGGCCGCGATGTAGTAAATCGCTGGAAATCCCATTGCCCGTCAGAAGCAGCGTTCAATTGTACTTAAAGTTCCAACTGCTCGTATGGACAGGTAATCGATTTTACAGAGTTATATGCAAGTGAGAGCAACTTCACTGAGGCAATTAGTGTTATTATCACATCACAAACACTGACATTACAATGTTTATTTTTCCTCACTGCATCTCCGTGCTATAAATTCTATCCCCAAGGGATGTTACAAGTTATTAACTTTTAAAAAAAGTTAATACGAACGTTGCTAATTAAATTTCCAATACACTTGGCTTCAGCGGCTGAAATGGGATATTTTCTGATCAGTATTGTTTCTAACATAGGCTACCATCTTGAACAGATGACAAACAACTTCAGAGAGATATATTTCATCACATCGGCGGAGCACATTCACTTCCAATATTGAGAGCATGACATTAGCTTGGCAGGTGAAATGGAGTCCAGTTTATTGAAAGGGGAGATAGGATCATTTTTCCCTTTCGCTCGTTCTGGTCATTTCAAGTCATTTGAATGACGAAAGTCACAGTAACAGCTGATGACGTATCACAATAAAACATGATGTACATATGTTCTTTTGAGCATATAAAAGAGATCGAGAGTGATATTCCAGGGATCTTTGATAATAAGATGTTACACACCCGCACGAATTTAGATGTGACTTGTCGACGGATTGATGAACGTTCCTTTGTGGATTAACAGAGAGTGCCTGGTTGAGTGTGACGAGTTTACTACAGGATTGATGTTAGGTCCGTTGTTATTTACCATAAATGTTAATGACTTGGATTTCAATGTAGAAACCTGAAGCTGGCCTGGAGTTACACACTATAGAAACATAGAAATCTATGAATGGGATAGATAAAATAGAGACAGGAAAGTTGTTTTCATTGGTAGATGAGACTAGAACTTAAGAACATAGCCTCAAGATTCAGCGAAGTAGATTTTGGACGGAGCAAAGGAGGAACTGCTTTTCCCAGAGAGTGGTGAATCTGCAGAATTTCTCTGTCCAATGAAACAGTGCAGGCTACCATAGGAAGGTTGGATAGATTTTTGCATAGTCAGGAAGTTAAGGCTTATGGAGAAAAGACAGGTAGGTGGAGAAGATTCCATGGTCAGATTGGCCATGATCTTATTAAATGGCGGAGCAGACGGTGGACCAAATAACCTTCGCCTGCCCCCATTTCTTACGTTCTTCTGTTTGTTTTTTGCTTGCCGCTCATACTGTATCATTTGGTTAGCTCCTCTAGCGGTACCCTCTGCTAACACCCAAAAGTAACTAAGAAGATACTTTAATTCTTCACTTGCTCCTCTACCCTAGTATTTTCGGTAAAGTCGAATGTTAGGAATGCAATTCTGAGGCTTTATAAAGTTACTATGCCTTTTGGTATGTTCGCATAGTAGCACAGTCCAACCAGTTTCCTTTCTTCTGCGGTTCCTAGACGTTACAGAGATCTCTGGTGATCAGTTGCCTGCAACAGCTCTCTACGATTATCCGCGGGCAGTGATGTTCCAATATCATAATCAATATCTCTCAGATGCTGATGTACAAATAATGTAGTGCATGGTATATTCTTCATTCAGATTCCTGCCCCTGGTTCCTGCCATTGCGATTATCTCGCTGGTGGCAAATGCGTAAGGAGGTGAAAGTTGTGACAATAGTACTAGGTTATTGGTTTGTATGCTGTTAGGAGATGTTAGGAAATAGGCTGATTATTATCGTCATAGCCACACGGAGATGCGTCGCTACCTCCAGCACGAACGACTAGTTTCAAATCCAGTCCCTGTTTGCTATTTCTCCTTGAATGGGGATGTTGGCCCAGCAACTTTTCTATCCACTATAGACACTTAATTGGATCTCCAGTGTTAAGTTTTTTTTCTAATAATAATTTCTACATTAAATTCAAAATGGGAATAAATCATAAAATATTTCACTCAATCATTCCACTTCACTACAAGCTAAACTCCTTCTTATCACTCACTCTTTTCTTTCACAAGCCTTCAAAAATTGATTTAAATGCATTATTTACCCTCTCCACGCAACCTGCAAATATTTTGCCTTTTCACTAAGGTTGACAGCTTCTCTTCAGGACGGGTCGCTACATTATGGCGATCATGATAGCTGCTTCTAATCAGTCCCTCTGTACTTTAGCTTGTTGCTGCAATTCTCTCCATTTCTCAATTAAACATCCTTTCGCTCCGGCCTCGTTTAAATTCCTCGCCTCACATTGTCGCATGGGTAATCATCCAAACCCGTATCACAGCGTTTCATTTTCCTACATACATCCAAGAACAGCGATATCTCCACCCTGAGGAGAATTCCACGTTACCGTGTAACAATCAGGATAGAATTTTGAGTATCGAAGTTGTTGAGCCTGTCGGTGCCAAGTTATCATTTTATTTTTAAACGAGAAGTTTAGTCAATTAAAAGAGTAAATTAAATTTGATAAAGGCAAAGGGTGCGCAGATGCAGCTAGGACTTCACAAGGTAAACTGAAAGGAACTGCTTGACTTTGAGTCAGTTGTGGAACAATGATGTCGAATTAAAACTTTTGTATATGCTGTGCAGGAAGCTTTAAAACCCAAGGTCGTGAGAAGCGCAAGGAAAACAACAGATCAATGCTGCAAGTTCAAAGTAAAATTTATTACAAAGTTCGTAAAACATACAACCTGAGATCTTCTTTCTTCTGCAGGCGTCCTTAGAAAATATATAGACGAGTATATGGATGAATAAAATAGAAGTAAAATATTGAAGAAAAGACAGCTATAAAAGGAATTGAGAAAAATAGTAATGATGTTAACCGCACGGCATATGAAAGCGAGATAATAATAGTTAAGAGTTAAATTCAGATTGATAAAATACGGTTTCAATAGACAATAGACAATAGGTGCAGAAGTAGACCATTCGGCCCCTCGAGCCTGCACCGCCATTCTGAGATCATAGCTGATCATCTACTAACAATACCCGGTTCCTGCCTTGTCCCCATATCTCTTGATTCCCCTATCCATAAGATACCTAACTAGCTCCTTCTTGAAAGCATCCAGAGAATTGGCCTCCACTATCTTCCGAGGCAGTGCATTCCAGAGCCCCACAACTCTCTTGGAGAAGAAATTTTTCCTTAACTCTGTCGTAAGTGACCTACCCCTTATTCTCAAACCATGCCCTCTGATACTGGACTCTCCCAGCAACTGGAACATATTTCTTGCCTCTATCCTGTCCAAGCCCTTATTAATCTTGTATGTTTCAATCAGATCCCCTCTCAATCTCCTTAATTCCAGCGTGTACAAGCCCAGTCTCTCTAACCTCTCTGCGTAAGACAGTCCAGACATCCCAGGAATTAACCTCATGAATCTACGCTGCACTTCCTCTACAGCCAGGATGTCCTTCCTTAACCCTGGAGACCACAATTGTACACAATACTCCAGGTGTGCTCTCACCAGGGCTCTGTACAAATGCAAGAGGATTTCCACGCTCTTGTACTCAATTCCCTTTGTAATAAAGGCCAACATTCCATTAGCCTTCTTCACTGCCTGCTGCACTTGCTCAATCACCTTCAGTGACTGATGAACAAGGACTCCTAGATCTCTTTGTATTTCTCCATTACCTAACTCTACACCGTTCAGATAATAATCTGCCTTCCTGTTCTTACTCCCAAAGTGGATAACCTCACACTTATTCACATTAAACGTAACCTGCCAAGTATCTGCCCACACACCCAGCCTATCCAAGTCACCCTGAATTCTCCTAACATCCTCATCCCATGTCACACTGCCACCCAGCTTAGTATCATCAGCAACTTTGCTGATGTTATTCTCAATGCCTTCATCTGAATCGTTGATGTAAATTGTAAACAGCTGTGGTCCCAATACCGAGCCCTGTGGCACCCCACTAGTCACCACCTGCCATTCCGAGAAACACCCATTCACCGCTACCCTTTGCTTTCTATCTGCCAACCAGTTTTCTATCCATGTCAATGTCTTCCCCCCCAGTGCCCTGAGCTTTGATTTTACCCACCAATCTCCTATCTGGGACCTTATCAAATGCCTTCTAAAAATCGAGGTACACTACATCCACTGGATCTCTCCCGTCTAACTTCCTGGTTACATCCTCGAAAAACTCCAACAGATTAGTCGAGCATGATTTACCCTTGGTAAATACATGCTGGCTCGGCCCAATCCTATCACTGCTATCTAGATATGCCACTATTTCATCCTTAATAACGGACTCTAGCATCTTCCCCACCACCGATGTCAGGCTGACAGGTCGATAGTTCTCTGTTTTCTCCCTCCCTCCTTTCTTAAAAAGTGGGATTGCATTAGCCATTCTCCAATCCTCAGGAACTGATCCTGAATCTAAGGCACATTGGAAAATGATTACCAATGCATCCGCATTTTCCAGGGCCACCTCCTTTATTACCCTTGTACACAGACCATCTGGACGTGGGGATTTGTCAGCCTTCAGTCCCATCAGTCTACTCATCACCGTTTCCTTCCTAATGTCAATCTGTTTCATTTCCTCTGTTACCTATGTCCTTGGCCCATCCATACATCTGGGAGATTGCTTGTGTCTTCCTTAGAGAAAACAGGTCTAAAGTACTCATTAAATTCTTCTGCCATTTCTCTGTTTCCCATAACAATTTCAACCAATTCATTCTTCAAGGGCCCAACATTGTTGTTAACTATCTTCTTTCTCTTCAATTACCTACAAAAGCTTTTGCTATCTTACTTTATATTCCTGGCTAGCTTGCGTTTGTACCTCATTTTTTCTCCCCGTATTGCCTTTTTAGTTAAGTTCAATATAAACTTCCCAATCATCTGTCCTCCCACTTGCCTTAGCTCTGTCATATTACCTTTTTTTAATGCCATGCAATTTCTGACTTCCTTTGTCAAACACTGTGGCCCCTTTCCCCCCTTTGAATCTTTCCTTTTCTGGGGGATGAACTGATTTTGCACCTTGTGCATTATTCCCAAGAATACCTGCCATTGCTGTTCCACTGTCTTTTCAGCCAGGCTATCCATCCAGTCAACTTTGGCCAGCTCCTCCCTCATGGCTCCATAGTTTCCCCTGTTCAACTGCAACACTGACACCTCCGAGCTGCCCTTATCCTTCTCAAATTGCAGATAAAAGCTTATCATATTATGATCACTATCTCCCAATGGCTCCTTTACTTCAAGATCACTTATCAAATCCTGTTCATTACATAACACTAAATCCAGAATAGTCTTGTCCCTGGCCAGCTCTCGTACAAGCTGTTCCAAGAATGCATCCCTTAGGCACTCTACAAACTCCCTATCCTGTGGTCCAGCACCAACCTGATTCTCCCAGTTCACCTGCATGTTGAAATCCCCCATAACTACTGCAACATTACCTTTGCCACATGCCAATATTAACTCCCTATTCAACTTGCACCCAATATCCATGCTACTGTTTGGTGGCCTGTTGACAACACCCATTTGGGTCCTTTTGCCCTTACTGTACCTCAGTTCTATCCACACACACTCTACTTCTCCTGATCCTTTGTCCCTCCTTGCAAAGGACTGAATCTCATTCCTCACCCACAGGGCCACCCCACCCCCTCTGCCCATATTTCTGCCCCTACGATAGCACCTATACCCTTGTACATTCATTTCCCAGGTCTGATCTCCCTGCAGCCATGTCTCGGTTATCACAACAACATCATAGTTACCCATTCGCACCTGAGCTTCAAGCTCATCTGCCTTATTTCTGACACTTCGTGCATTCAGATATAGAATTTTTAGCCCATTTCTCCTCTCTCTGTTTGAATCGCTGCCTATTGTGCTTAACCCAGCTCCCCGAACTCTCATCGGGCTATACGCCCCTAAAATTTTGTTGCCCTTCCTAAATTTACTTATTCTTTCAACCCATTTAACTCCATGTTCCGTCAGACCATCCCTCTGTACATGTGACCTCCTTATCACTTGTTCCGCCCCACCTTTCTCTACTACACACTTAATATTCCGGAACCGTGTAACTCCTACCTGTCCTTTATTCTTCCTCTCGCTATCCTCTTTCACATTCTGGATCCCCGCCCCCTGCAAATTTAGTTTAACCCCCCCCCCAAGAAGCACCAGCAAACTTCCCTGCAAGAATGTTAGTACCGCTCCAGTTTAGGTGTAAACCGTCCCTTTGGAACAGATCCCACCTTCCCTGGAACAAAGCCCAATTATCTACAAACCTGAAGCCCTCGCTCCTGCACCATCCTCTCAGCCAAGTATTAATCTTTATAATCTTTCTGTTCCTTGCCTCACTCGCATACTCACTTTCAGAAGTATGTTGTCGAGAATGCTAAGACTAACCGCAATAGATGTTCTTTGAGCAGTAAAATAAAAGTTAAGGAGTAATTTATGTGTGTAAGGACTAATAGTCGGGTGTTAAATCATGCAGAGAAGTACATATTGGATACTCTTAGATCATATTTGCCACCTTATTCATCTGCGAAGTCCATAGCAATATGTCAGTAAGTGTAGAGATAGATAAGGCTGTTTTAATATTGGCCAGTAGAAATTACAGTCTAATCAAGGAGAGCAGTCAAACCAGTTGTCCTTGTATACACCCCCGCCTCCGCCGCCCCACCTTTTTGTTCATTCTGAATTGATTTTTCCTCTTGGATAACCTATTAAGAGCAATTGAACGTCGATACAAGAAGCTTCAGGTAATAAGCTGGTAAACGTGTGACGATTCCAATACAGGTAGCTATTTGTTCTAAAAAGAGCGTGGCATCTGAACTGAATCTGGTTCTGCGACAAACTAATTAGAGCAATTGAAAGTCGACGCAAGGAATCTCGGGTAATGAACTGATAAATGAGACCGTTCTCGGAGGAGTAGCCACTTATTATGTCAAATGCCAGACCTGCCAAAGTAACAAACCCTAACCCGTTAGGCACTGTCTGTGTTGCCTTATTTGGAGGACAAAATGCTGGAGTGGGACAACGCTGGCTGTAGCCCTGCATAACGACTAGTATGAAGCTGATCGATGTAGGTCAGCTGACTTTCATCCAATGGAATGGAGAGCAATTGATGAGGATCACGATAGTCTCAAGATGACGCTCACTTTATGTTTTGTTTTATTCCCCAAAGCGTTTCTCTCTGGAAACAGTTTCTATTTGTTTTTTACCTTTCTAACCAGCTGCATCTCCCACGCTAATTTTCGGTTTTCTTCTCATATTTTGTCTTTGTATGAAGGCAATATCAAACCGATTGTCAAACACAAATACAGGGGTGCTCAGACGCTATTAAACGTACTTATTACAACAGGTTAAAACAAACGTAAATAACATAGGATTACAATAAAGCAGAATTGGAAGAAAACAACGAAACAATATTTTTCTTTGGCTACAATTTCGATGTTATTCGACAGCGAGTGATTTTGCATTAAAATACCCCTCCCCAATGCAGAACCTATTTTACCAAAAAATTTCGTCATTTAGTTCCGCATCACATCAAAAATTCTTGAGGAGCTCAGCAAGCCAGGCAGCATCAATGAAAAAGAAGTACAGTCGACTGTTCAGGCCGAGAACCTTTGGCAGGACTGGAGAGAGAAAAAAAAATGAGCATATTTAAATGTGGGTGTGTGGAGAATGGAAGACAAGGTGATAAGTGAAATGAAGAGATGGAGGAGGGATGAGGTAAAGAGCTGTGAAGCTGATTTTTGATAGAGATACAGGGCTGGAGAACGGGGAGTCTGATAGTAAAGAACAGATGTCCATGGAAGAAAGAAAGGTTATTGTGCTGAATGTTTTCTACGTTCTATGTTCTATGTTCTATAAACCAGTTTCATGAAAATTCTCTGGACTTTCTCCAATATCAGCACATTCCTTCTGAGATATGGGGCCCAAAACTGTTGACAATACTTTAAATTTGGCCTGAGTACTGTCTTTAAAGACTCAACATTATCCCCTTGCTGTTATTTTATATTTTATTCCCTTTGAAATAAATGTGAACATTGCATTTGCCTTCTTTACCAATCTATACCAGCCTATACCAGCCTATACCAACCTATATTCTTTACCAGCCTCCTGGGCATCCTGTATGAGGACTCCTGAGTTTCATTTGACTTCTGAGGTTTTGAATATTTACCCTATTAAGGTAATAGCATGCACCTTTGTTCCTATTACTAAAATACATTGTCATACAGTTCCCAAAAATGCATTTCATCAGCCATTTTCTTCTAATTTTTCCTAATTGTCTATGTCTTTCTCCAATTGTTTTGCTTCCTCAATTCTATCGGCCTTTCGACTTATCTTCATATCATCTGCAAACTTTGTCACAAAGCCCTCGATTCCATGATCAAAACCAATGGCAAAAAAGTGAAAATTTTTGGACCCATGCTGATCCCTGAGGAACACAAGTCTCTGATCGCCAACCACTAAAGGACCCCTTTATTTACACTCGCTACCTTCTGGGTGCCTTATACATTCACAGCCAGATCATTCATATAAAGTTTAAACACTAAATATTGAAGAATTGGCCCCTGTCACACATGAGTAAATGCAAGACTCCTGAGACAAACAACTCTCTCTCTCTCTCTCTCTCTCTCTCTCTCTCTCTCTCTCTCTCTCTCTCTCTCTCTCTCTCTCTCTCTCTCTCTCTCTCTCTCTCTCTCTCTCTCTCTCTCTCTCTCTCCTCTCTCTCTCTCTCTCTCTCTCTCTCTCTCCCTCTCTCTCTCTCTCTCGCTCTCTCTCGCTCTCTCTCTCTTTCTCTCTCTCGCACTGGTGTTTTATCTATCTTAATCGACTGTAAGGATCTAACACGCCTTCTGGCTAATTAACTTACGATAACATCACTGCCGATTTCACGTTTTTACTTCACTTCTATCAGTTCTGCAACGTCAAAATGAAGAGACATTAATTAGAAATATTTCTATTTCCTTTTGTAACACACACAGGTGGCCATGCTGATCTTTAACATAACACATTTTATCCAAAACGACTCTTTAATTCGTCATGTCATATTATAGAATATCTTGAGAATTTGTCTCATTTTGACATGCAGACCCTTCTAATATCCACCGTTACTGCCTAGCTTTAATAACATCTGTATTTATCAAGAGATTAACTACTTCTAAATTGCTTATTCGCAGAATATACTTCCCCATTTCCACAGACTCAGTATGTGTCATCACCCAGCGCCCCTGAGTCCTGCCAGTCTTATTTTTCACCCTAACAGGAACATGCAGGTCCTGAACCCTTGAGGTACCCTCTTCACATCACTTTTAGAGGCTTCCAGTTTGTCAGATGCATCTTTCCTGAAAATACTCTTGCCCCGCCATCCACTGCAAGATCCAGCTTTATTGCTCGAACATCATTCTGGTCCTGTTCAGGAATCTAACCCTTACATACTGTTCATATTCAATACCCTCACAGTATGGTCCGGGTCAATTTTGACCCGGCCCAAGAATCCCCTCAGAACAAGTGTCTATACCAAATTTTGAACTACAGATCTATTTAGAATGGATAAATAGCCTATCTGACATTAATAAATGGGTGATTAATCCTTAATTCATGTTTCAAAGATCTAAAATCTACTTCAGTAGATACGGATTGTTTGACCCGGAACACCCTCAATATAAAAAAAATTGTAGCTCCTGGACAAAAGCATAAAATATTTAAATATTTTCATTTTTGAACATTTTGGGTCACTTTCGGAAAAGTCATAAAATTTTGGCTAAAAATGGCATTGAGGGTGTTTTTACTGCTGTCAAGTATCAAAACGGGTCAAATTTCAGCTGAACAATATGTATAGGTTAACTTTTTAGCAGATTAAATTGTTACCCACTACTATTTTAAAACTTTCTGTATCCTGTTCATTTGAATCAATGTGCTCACTGGCAGACCCTTCCGCCATTTACCCTACCTAATTTCTCAGGAGCTGGTCCAGTGTTGTGCCCTCTCAAGCAGACCCCTGTTATCTTGAGGAAGGACGCCTTCTTGAACACATTTGACAAATTCAATTCCATGTTTTTACACTATGATAGACCCTATCAATTGAAGGGAAATTCAAATATCTTACTAATACTACCTTATTATATTTACAAAGTGCTGCAGTTTCTCTGTCTATCTACGATTCCAATTCCTGCTGACTGTAAGTGTTTCTATAATACCGTCTTGTTATCTCCAAGTAGTATCGATATGGGCTCAGTAGACGATTTAAATAAGAACGATGACCTCTGTACTGATCATTATTATGTCCATTGGCATCAAGTGGCTAATTCTCCTCCCCCCCCACCACTTCCGGCATTTGTGCATCCCGGAACATTGAGCTGCTCATTCTACCTTTGCCAGAGAAGTCTCTATGAAGGTGGTGATCAATCCATAAGTAATAGGCGCACAGGTCTGCCATTCAGCCTATCGAGTCTACTTCATCAATCTATGATGGCTGATCTATGATTCCTCTCAACACCATTCTCCTGGCGCTTTCCCCATAATCCTGTAATGCGCTGCCTGACGGAAAATTATTATTTTTTTATACCCAATGACCTGGCTTCAGCAGCTGTCTGCAGCAATGAATTTCAGTTTCCCTACCCACTGGCTGACAAAATTCCTCCTCGTTTCTGTTCCAAATGGATAATCCACTATTCCGAGACTGTGCATTTTGGTTCTGGACTCATCCACAATCAGAAACAACTTCTCAACATCAATTTTATCTAGGCTTCTCAATATTCAATAGGTTTCAATGAGATTCCCCAGATTCTTCCGAACTCCAGCGAGTACAGTCCCAGGGCCATCTATCGCTCCTGAAAGGAGAACTGTTTCAATTCTGCTATTATTCTCACAAACTCCCTTTGGACTCTCTCCAATACTGGCATATCTTTTCTAAGATAAGGGGCCCACAACTGTTTATAATATTCTGAGTGCGCTCTCACCAGATCATTATTAAACCTAAGCGTTACGTCTTGTATTGGATACTTGTTCTTTTGAAGTGAATACTAACATTTGTATGCCATCCTTACCACCCACTGAGACTATATGTTGATCATTAGAAATCCTGCAGAGACTTCAATATTGCCTTCTGTATCAGTTTCCCCGCCAAATATTCACCAGAATCATCATTATATTTCAATCCTCATCAATACTTGGCTCTGGGAGTAATCTAGAGTTACCGCTTTTGAGATCATTCTTATTTACATTCTCTCTATCCTCTCTATATTCACTGTTTCTGAGCCCAAACCCCTTTGTACAACATTTTTCAGCCGCCCTGAGCCCCTGAGAATATTCTGCAGACGTTCCAACGCTTTCCTGACCCGAGAATTCAGCGCACTATGCTGGGATCTCTTCTGCAGCCAAGGACTCGTGTCTTCTGCCAAATACAGTCCCGTCCAATCTCTTGCTCCCCTGCTGTGCAACATATACACTCTCACTGCCAGTAGACTGGCTGCGCCCTGATAGATAATCCCGCCATCAGAGCTCAACAAGTGTACTTGTTGTGAGGGGAGCGGCTACGGGGGGACGACGTACAGTCGGCTCGTTGCCTCGTCTCTCCTAATGGTCACCAAACTTATCAGCATACTGCACCTTAGGTGTGACCAACTCACTAATAATCAGATCTCAGCATCCAGGACAATCCTTGGTCTCTCGATCTCCAATTCCATTTCCTGCACAGGGTCAGTCAGTCAGGAGCTGCATATGGTGCACGTCGCTCATGTGAAGTTATAGGAGACACTGACCATCACACTGATCCCACATTCACTATTGCAGCTACTCCAATAGTGAGTGAAATCTGAAGAAAACCTCTGCAGTTGGAGATCTCTGAGAAAAACACATAATCTGCCATTTAATTGCCCGTATTTCTAGACGGACTGTGTTCTGCTAAATTCTTTGGCAATCTTCTGCACTATTCACAACTGCACTACTTTTCTGTGTCAACGATGTTGTTTCCTGGAGTCTCTCTACTGCAGCCCCTGGTACACAGAGAGTTATATTCGCTATGTAGTCCCAGTGGTTTATCTATCTTGGTGTTCCTTGAGAGTCCCAACGCTCCCATCAGCTTTTTATCAATGTGCCGTGGAATATCAACATATAATTCGTCATTTTTCTATCCTCCATTACCTTCATTTTGATGCATACTGACGTGAAATGTTTATTTGATGTTATGCCCGCTTCCACTGCTCCGCTGCCCTGGAATTGTCTTACATTACTACCTTCTCCGTATTGCTTTTTTTTAAATGTATGCACAATGTGCCCTGGCGCTCTCTCCAGTCTCAAACAGCGAAAGCATGCCTCCCTGGCCCATCATCATTCAGCACTAGTGACTCTCTTTTTATTTGGCATATTGCTAAATATTTATCAAGGGTCTTTCCTAATTTCCTCCTCCTAAACTTTCCCAAAGGTTCGGATTCTTTTTTTGACCACATTTGCTGCATCTCTGATCCAACTATGATCTCAGAACTCACACATTTCCTTTCGCCCTCACAATAATTGTTGGCGGTCTGAACCACTCGTCCTTCAATTAACACCCACTGGTCAGTTGTGAATTTTCCCTGTCTCAGTTACTCCTCGTCTTTACTCTGCACAGTTACTGCCTAACGTAAATTGCACCGAGAGCAGATAGGAGGAAGCGAGGAAGAATACCAGGTGGTTGGTGACAAACCGTTTGCCCTCAGTTCAACAAATTCCCCCAAGATGGTGTCCTTCTTTGGGGATGAATGTGATTAAACTGATGTCCCACTGAAATTCATCAATTGCAAGGCTTATGCCCCAATGCATGTTCTCTTAAACGTCTATTATGCATCTGCCTCTACGAACACACATTGTCTGCGTTTAGAAAATGAACCTAAAACGCCCTCTATTCTTCCGCCAATCACCGTAAAATTATGTTCCCTTGTTTGAGCCACTTCCAAATTCTCTGGCTGTTTACTCGAATATGTCTCCTATAATCTTGTCTAACTCTTTCAAGTCACCTCTCATCCTGCTTCCCTCCAAACAGAAAATCTCTTACTCTTATTCAACCTATCCCCACAAGACATGCTCTGTAACGTTCAATGTTTAACATAAATTTATCGTTATTTACTACACTGAGATTATTTTTGCGGGCATACACAGCAAATACAAAAAGGCACAATGAAATCATCGAAACACTGCACACAACAAAGACGGACAAAATGCCGGTGTACAAAGACAACAAAGACAATAAACTGAGGCTCCTGTAACACCTTCGTGATGACAACATCGAGAGGCAAGAATGAACTGGATGATGGCGGAGGGTGGTCCATGATGATGAAAGCTGCTTTCCTCTGGCTTCCCTCCTACTAGATGCTCTCTGTGGAGGGGAGTGGTTTACTGTGATGGTCTCGCTGCATCCATAACTTTTCATTGGCTATTCTGTTTAAGCACATTGCCCTTTCAATAGCAGACCATGATGCAGGCAGTCAAGATATTCTCCACTGTACATCTTTAGAAGCTTGTTAAAGTTTAGATGACATGCTAAATTTGCACAAGCTTACATATTATAGGCTGTGATTTGTGGAAACACTTTCCAGGTTACTGCCTACAAATTCTGCTCCTCTAAACCTCAGCACTATGCATCGGAGTCAATATTGGAGACACTAGACACACAGCACTCTGTTGCTTTAACAACATTCCATTACCTGCCAACATTTCTGTTACTTATTCTGCTGATGGCATTTCAAAAACCTTTGGAAACTGAAGTGCACAACATTTCAAGGTTACCCTGTATCAATAGCCTGGAAAATGTCCCAGTGGGAGGGAAGTAATTGATAGTGCCCATGAATTACAGTCCAATGTCAGGTTTGTACATGTCTCAGTCTTTGCTTTGCTGGGGTTGTATGGTGATATATGGTGGAGTACAGTGCTGGGTGTGTCCAGGTCTGTGCTCACTGCAGAAGGCTCAGAGTTTTATTGGTCTGTGTGCAAGTAGTGAATGTCTGTATATTGTAACGTAAATAATCCCTGTAGTCAAATGCTGACTGTTCCTCTAGGATTTCATATGCAGAGCAAGTTTCTACCAGCGATACACACTGCAATTTCACACCATGCTGATTTGTAGCAATTTGTGTACCTGTGGTACTGTGCTTAGGTTCTACTTGTCTACCTCCCTGCTGTGCAGTGCTGGAGCTATGCTGAGCAGTATCTGCGCAATCTTGAGCTATTTTTGCAGATCTGCATTATTCCAGTTTTGCTGAAGTATAGTATACAGTGGACTGACTATTGTCTGCGTTGGCATGTGTCTTCATCGTGCAATGTGTGGTTTTTCATTTATGTCTCTGTACAGCAAATAACTGGTGATGGAAATCTGTGTCACGACAGAGCAGTGATGGTTTTGTTGGGATTTGTATTCCTTGAGTTTGGTTCTGTGCTAAGTCAGCTCTGTGGGTTTGACATGGAGTGCAGACTAGAGTGATATTTGTCTTACTCTTAAATTTCTGTTCATTGCAGGGATTATACAGGTCTCTGTTCAAACCATGCAAAAAGCCAGTTTATAATAAAAATGTTTGCCCTTCCAGAAGTGCTCCATGATTGCGCAGGTGTTTATCTGACCAGATGTTTTAAAGGCCTGTCTCCTTACAGCATGCTGCCAACAGTTGTAAAGATTGGGGCGAGTTGTGAAGAACTGTATCCTCACAGTACAGTACCTGCTGTTACTGAGACATATGTCCTTACAGTCTGGTGCTAACTATTGGAAAGATCAATGCCCTTTGTCTGGCACCAGCTGTTGTAATGGTCTGTGTCCTTACTGTAAGGTGCTTGGTGTTATAAAGGCCGTGCCCTTTAAATACAGTGCTGATAATGGTCATAATTTCAGCATTACAGTGCAAAACTAGGCTTGTCCAGATCTGGGTCATCAGTGTCATGTTTTGAGAAATTTCTATCCCTGTATTAGAATCTTTTACTAGTGACGCTCTTCACTGGCCTGTGCTGTGTTCTGGCAGCTCAGTGTTCTTGAAAAGCACTACCAGCATTTTGACAGAAGTGTGTCCTTATTACACAAACAAACCGAGGTATGTTTGAAGTCTCCAGGAGAGCAGACTGAGTTTTTACTATCATTAGTGGGCCATCAAATCTAATCGAGCTACTGGTGCAACATTCTCTCTGTCCCGTCCCCCACTCTCTGCCCACAACACGGAAGGCTAAGGATCCCAAATGACCTGTCAATTTCCCCTTTGAACAGTCTGACTGGTTTTTCACTTCACCTCTGTAGGTAGTCTGTCTCAAATGAGAACCACAGTCATTGTGGAAATAAGAAATTCGTTGCATGGCTGTCTGAACATTTCTTCACTAGGTGTCAAATTATTGACCAAATAACAATGAAGAGTATAGCAGAGGAACAGTCCCCACTCCTCACTGTCTGTCTGCTGACCAAGATGACAAATTAAACTGCAATGTTTGCCTGCATGCGGTCTGAGTCTCCCAAACGACCAAATCGAACAAAGGATTGACCCACCTTAATGCTCTTTGACAGCAGACCACCTCTTCTTTATTAACAACACATCTGTGAATATCACCATGCCCCCTTCTTAATCTTGGTTCCTCCATACCCTTCTCCTTAGAGAACAGCAATGAAAGCACAGCATTCATTTTGTTTCTCACATGCTAACTCTGGCTCCAGGGATAAACTCCCTTCTTTGTCCGTCAGTGGTACTGTGTTGTCCCCAGTTTCGTGCTGTTTTCAGTATATATGTAAAATGCTTTGGGATTCTCCTTAATGCTCTCACTGAGGATATGTGCTGGACACTGTTTACTCTCCTTATTCACAGTATACTTCTTCCTTAGTTTCTAAATGTTTCTTCAGGACCCTGTGAAATTTCTGTTTCCTCATTTTTGATTCATCTTACTTTTTTAAAAAATATCTGCAATATCTCTCATAATCCTAATGGTGAATTTCTCCAGCCTTCTCAACTTTACTCAGAGGGACAGAAACGTTCTAAATTTTGACCAGCTGGACGTTAACTGACACTCACATGTCAGACCTGGACTTCACCAATTGCATCGGTACCTTAACTACTATCTACGATTCCTTCCCAATTATACAGTAATCAGCCTTCCCCGAATTTACATTTATCCGCCTGCAGGTCTCGTCTTTTCCTTATCAATAACTATTTTGAAAGCCTCCAGAATTATATTCCTTAAATATTTTCCAAAGGAAATTCAATCATCTTGCGAGACTTATTTCCCAATTCTAAGTCCGCCCCTGGTCGACCATCTACATACTGTTTCAGGAAACCTTCTTGAACACACCAAAAACACAAAGCCCCATAGAAGCCTAATTCTATCAGGGAATTCCAGTCATTCTAGAGAGATTGTTCACCGACTGTAGCTGCCCTATTGTGCTTTTTTTTTAACCAGTATTCTTAGAGGTAGTATATATAATTATGTGGATAGAGGTCTGATTAGGAACAGTCAACATGGAAGGGGAAAGTGCGTGGAAGGTCATGTTTCACAAATCATTGAATTTTTTGAAGAGGTTACGAGGGAAGATGACGAGGGTAAAGCAGTGGATGTTGTCTATATGGACTTCAGTAAGGTCTTTGACAAGGTTCAAAGGAAAGTTCGTTAGGAAGGTTCAAACTTTAGGTATTAATATTGAAGTAGTAAAATGGATTCAGCAGTGGGTGGATGGTAGATGCCGGAGAGTAGTGGTGGATAACTGTTTGTCAGTTTGCAAGATGGTGACTAGTAGTGTGCTTCAGGGATCTGTATTGGGTCCAATGTTGTTTGTCATATACATTAATGATCTGGATGATGGGGTAGTAAATTGGATTAGTAAGTATGCAGATGATACTAAGGTAGGTGGCGTTGTGGATAATGAAGTAGGTTTTCAAAGTTTTCAGAGAGATTTAGGCCAGTTAGAAGAGTGGCCTGAACGATGGCAGATGGAGTTTAATGCTGATAAGTGTGAGGTGCTACATTTTGGTAGGAATAATCCAAATAGGACATACATGGTAAATGGTAGGGCATTGACGAATGCAGTAGAACAGAGTAATCTAGGAATAATGGTGCATAGTTCCCTGAAGGTGGAATCTCATGTGGATAGGGTAGTGAAGAAAGCTTTTGGTATGTTGGCCTTTATAAATCAGAGCATTGAGTAGACGAGTTAGGATGTTATGTTAAACTTGTACAAGGCATTCGTAACGCTGAATTTGGAGTATTGTGTACAGTTCTGGTCACTGAATTATAGGAAAGATATCAACAAAATAGAGAGAAGATTTACTAGAATTTTACCTGGGTTTCAGCACCTATGTTACAGAGAAAGTTTGAACAAGTTAGGTCTTTATTCTTTGGAGCGTAGAAGGTTGAGGGGGGACTTGATAGAGGTATTTAAAATTATGAGGGGGTAGATAGAGTTGATGTGGATAGGCTTTTTTCCATTGAGGGTAGAGGAGATTCAAACAAGAGGACATGAGTTGAGAGTTAAGGGGCAAAAGTTTAAGGCTAACACGAGGGGGAATTTCTTTACTCAGAGAGTGGTAGCTGTGTGGAACGAGCTTCCAGTAGAAGTGGTAGAGGAAGGTTCGGTATTGACATTTGAAATAAAATTGGATAGGTATATAGACAGGAAAAGAATAGAGGGTAATGGGCTGAGTGTGAGTCAGTGGGACTAGGTGTGAGTAAGCATTAGGCACGGACTAGAAGGGCCAAGATGGCCTGTTTCTGTGCTTTAATTGTTATCTGCTTATTTGAAGTAAAATTGGATAGGTATATGGACAGGAAAGGAATGGAGGGTTATTGGCTGACTGCGGGTCAGTGGGACTAGGTGAGAGTAAGCGATCCACACAGACTATAATTCGTGCTGTAATTTTTATAGGGTATATGGTTAGCCCACTAACTCCCGATCTATCTGTTCCTCTCTCTTACAGGTGACAGGTGTCACCCATCACAGCAATTGCACATTTCTTATTGCTGAGCACGACCCGCATTGTATTACTGTCTGAGCCCCTGGAATGACCTTGCCCCTGTGACATACTGCCTCATCAGCAGTGCAGCTCCCCATTCTCTTTGACATCCGTCCGGACTGTCTGAATCATCTGAATCCTGCTGTGTTTACCTAGGGCACCGCCCTTCTCTCAACCCGATATATGTCATGGCTTTCACTGCGTCTGTAATAATCAGGTTCTCAGTACATCTGCCTTAAGTGTTACACACGCTTTACTGAAATCTACTTAATTCAGGTCCCGGTGGCACCATGCCCATTAACATGGCCGCCTTTAGACTTCCTTTTGATGTTCCTTAACCTCGTCTCTACTTTTTCGTCAATGCTACTTGCTGACCTGTAGCTCTAGTTCCCAGATCCTCGACCTCCCCCCCCACCCCACCCCCCAACGTGACAATTAGCAACATCAAATTAACACAAGCCGAATTGCAGGACAATTTACAATGTCCATTTTTTCACTTGGGAAAAAACCCGCAAGTATCACACGGATAACATGCAACCTCCTTCAAGTAAAAGCAGGAATTAGAACCATAGAACACTACAGCACAGTACAGGCCCTTCAGCCCTCCATGTTGTGCCGACCCAGATAATCCTTTAAAAAATTACTAAACCCACACTACCCCATAACCCTCCATTTTTCTTTCATCCATGTGCCTGACGAAGAGGCTTTTAAATACCCCTAATGGTTTAGGCTCCACCACCATCCCTGGCAATTAATTCAAGGCATTCACAACCCACTGTGTAAAAAAACTTACCCCTGATGTCTCCCCTAAACTTGCCTCCCTTAATTGTGTACATATGTCCTCTGGTGTTTGCTATTGGTGCCCTGGGAAACAAGTACTGACTATCCACCCTATCTATGCCTCTCAGAATCTTGAAGGCCTCTATCAAGAGCCTCTCATACTTCTACGCTCCAAAGAGAAAAGTTTCAGCTCTGCTAACCTTGCTTCATATGACTTGTTCTCCAAACCAGGCGACATTCTGGTAAATCTCCTCTGCACCCTCTCCATAGCTTTCACATCCTTCCTATAATGAGGTGATCAGAATTGAACACAATACTATAAGTGTGGTCTCATCAGAGATTTGTAGAGTTCCAACATGACCCCTCTACTTTTGAACTCAATCCCCCTGTTAATGAAGCCCAGCATCCCATAGGCCTTCTTAACTACCCTATCCACCTGCGCAGCGACCTTGAGGGATGTATGGATTTGAACCCCAAGGTCCCTTTGTTCATCCACACTGTTAAGTAACTGACCATTAATCCTGTACTCGGTCTTCTGGTTTGTCCTTCCAAAATGCATCACCTCACACTTATCCGGATTGATCCCATCTGCCATTTTTCTGCCCAACTCTGCAGCCTGCTATATCCTTTTGTAACATTCGACAACCTGCAACTCCATCCATAACTCCTCCAATCTTCGTGTCATCCACTAACTTAATCACCTATAGTAATTCATTTGTAATCGTTTTCTAGTTAAAGTTAAGGTTGTTTAAAGTAAATACGTTGTCTGTGATATATCGCGGCATCCGATGACATCACACCCGGTTTCGCTGCGTCCTGTGGGAAAATACCGGTTTGGAGAAACGGGAAGGAGGGGGCTTATGTGTGCAGGATCAGCGCGAGAAAAGTTTTCTTTCCATGCACTAGAAACATCAGTGAAGCAACGCCGTAAGTTCCTGAGATAATCGATATGTTGAAGTAAAAATGTTAACGCTAATTCTGTTAAAAGTAATGACGGTTAATAAAGTTTGTGTTCTTTGTTATTTAAAGAGTTGCGGGAAGTTTGTGTTGATGTACTTAAAGCCAGTCGATGGTGTAGGTAGATTCTGACTGCATGCTGCACTTTAATGTAATAAAGTTGTTGCAGTTTTACTTTTGCAAGTATTTATGATGTAAATGTGATGCCAAGAAGGAAACAAATACTGTATATATTTTGTATTGTTTTATTGACAGTTTTCACCATACGTTAATGTGGAAGGGTGAACAGTAAACGGTTAATCTTACTGGGACTGCCTCACTGACCAGTTTATACTTGGTGCTTAGTTCAGAGTTTTTTATACCTGTGCGAGAACACTACATGCAGTGAAACATCGTATATGCCCCCCATGATCGAGAGTTTTTGTAATTCCGTGAAAGAACACCATATCAGGGAACACCATCAAATATTTTTCTAGGCTTGTGTCTTAAGCCCCAAGGGACAGTCTCCAAATAGGCCAGCACACTTACTGTTGCTATAACCACAGCCCCGTCTCCTGCTGCAATATTTTGTTTTTTCAGTTTCTCACAGCAAAAAGTCACAAACCGATCGATTGTGAAAGCGACAGTCAGCCAGAGAGAGGCCGCAGTGCTCGCAAAAGCTTACCATTCGTGAAGGCTGCACACAAGAATGATGTCCAGGAATAATCGGGGAAAATATTGCCAAGCAGTCCACCTGAATAGTGGATCCGAGATAACGACCAGGAGATCGGCCGAAGCCATCCCAACCATGTAGCGAGTGACACATTTGGAGAGACCGCACTTCCCCCGAAACAGTATCACAATTGCCACAAAGTTCGCTGGAAGGGAGACAAGGAACAGAAAGTTGAGAAAATACTGAGCAGAAGCCAATGCAGCTGTTCAGACAATCCTGTGATTTTTCCGCTTTATTTTTGCATTTAAAAGTGACAGAGTCGAGAGACGGTGCAAAGGCGGCGCAAAAAAAGGAGTTTGCACCATAGACTGAAGTCAATATAAGCTGAATCCTGTTTCCTTACTAATGACCGAAACGTGAAGTACGGGCGCAAAGCTATAACTGTGTAAGAACTTCTTCAGAGTTAATAGCGAATGGAATATTTTCTACCAGCTCCTTCCTCGTCTCCTGTGGATGTAATGAATAAATCTGGACTGTGATGGCGGGATTCTTCCATTAGACAATCATAAACTTCCATGGCGATCCCTATCAGCGACAGAACAGCGAAGACGGAGCAGAAACAGGAAATGTTGGAAGCACCTATTCAAGCAAAGCATGTTACGTGGGGAAAAAAAACAGTTAAAGAGTCTCTTCTCAGAAGTTTTCCCAGAGAGGACCCTAACATGAGTGTTAACTGGTTTCTCTTTCCATACAAGCTGCTCATTGCTTAGTGCTTCCATCACTCTCCGTGTTTGGTTCCTAATCCAGCATTTGCCACTTCGCTGAGTTTAAAACTGAAGATTGCCTGATTCCAGTATGACAGAACCTCACAAACAGACATGACACCTCCTACTGAATTCATTTCAGGGAAGCAGAGAAGAGGAATTCTACGGCCTGCAACTAGCTCGGTGCCGCAGTCAGATGTATCAGGTGTAGATACAATATAATACATTCCACAGTATTGATAACTATGAAGCAACATGGCGGCTGTGATAATCGGTTCAACTACAACTTCATTGTGTTGTCCATCAACTGCTTCACATTCGATCACAGCGCACACATTTATTAAGAATCCACAAGTTTCATGCTGCAACATAGAACTCTTCACATTTGCTAAATTGTTACTAGCAATAGATGGTTTGATTGTTACTCAGACAACCTCTCAAATACAAATGCAGGCAATCAATCGATATGATCTTTGCTGGCTCTATAACCACAATATTTGTAAATACAGTCCAGCTGCTACAAGACCAAAAGCACAGAGACCCGAACATCACATTATTGAGCTCAAACATCTGGAAGAACACTGCCTAACCCGTTGATTTCCACAGATGTTAGTCGATTCGCTAACTTCCTGCAGCAGTTTGGTTTCAATACAGATCCCAGAATCCACATTCCTGGTGTTTTCATTCCGTTCCTGAAATGCGGAACACCCGGACAGGACAAGTGACAGTGGAAAGCAGCGACAGAAACAATCACAACATTGGAATTTAACTTCAATTCCCTCCAACGGCAGCTGACACTATAACTGACACTATAATTCTAAAGACTGAAATAAAAGGAAAGTAAACTTCCTGTATTCGTGAGATGACCGGATACACCATTTCAGTGAGAATCTGTGACTTCTATTTCTCAGGAATTCACAGTTCCAGCAGACACTCTGAACTGATGCATTCAAAAAGGCCCTGATTCAAACAAAGGATATGTCTCCAGAGACATGTTTTCACTCCCGACTAATTTTATTCGTTACAATTACTTGAACAAACACTGTAGTTCAACACCATTGCCTCTGATGTAAAGATTGGGCTGAATAATGACAAATACATCAAAATTCCTGGGAATTATATCAGCAGTAATTCGTCTGGTGGAAAGAAAGCCGGAGCTCCGATGATAAAGACTGTGCATGGCCACCAAGCAGCCACATTTACAGATTTCATGTTTTTTGATTACTAAATATACATCTATAAACGGAATTCACCGACACTGGCTGCCTGACCACAAAATCTGCTTTTGCGGTTTCATATTTTGAACTGTCTGTCCTTCATTGCTTCATCTCCTTCCTGGCCACATACACACACAAATGCACAAGCACATTCATAGACACACAGACACACAGACGGAAACACAGACAAGAATAGAGGTACAATAGACAAACCAATGTCGTGTTACCAACAGTCAAATAACCACGTTGGTGATGTACAAACACAAAACAATTTGCAGATCCTGGAAATCGACGGCAACGGTCATAAAGTGCTGGAAAATTTCTGCTGAGTTCCTCCAACATTTTCTGATGTTGCTGATGTAATATAGCCTCTCAAATCTGCCAGAGGTCAAACAAAATTTGAGAAGATTTTTTTTCAATCTGCAAAGTAAAGGACATACCAGTTAAGTAATAAAAAAACAGTACTCCAAAAGTGGGAGATGATTAGATGCATAATGGCTGATAGTGAATGAGAAAGATCAGAAAAAAATGTTAGAGATGTGTGTGTGTGTGTGTGTGTGTGTGTGTGTGTGTGTGTGTGTGCGTGCGCGCGCGCGCGCGCACGCGTAAGCGAGAGAGAGAGAGAAAGAGTGAGAGAACGAGAGAGAGAGAGAAAGAAAGAGAGACAGACAGACAGACAGACAGACAAACAGATTTACACTGGCACTAGCTTCACCGGCCGCGTCACACAGCCGTCTGACTTTTACTTTTACTACCTTATTTTCGTTCTCCTACCCATAGGGATAGATTTCTTTCAAATCCGATATCCGCTCCTCTCCAACGACAAAGTATAGAGCAGCTGCTCAACTCACACACACGTTGTGTTGTGGAGCACAGAGAGACCGACAGCTCATCAGTTCCACAGACTCAGACAGTAGAGACATGCAGTTCCACAGTGAGCCCAGGATTTAGATACACGTTTCCGAAACAACTGTTACACTGAACCACAGACAGTCAATCCTTCCGTTGTATTCTGAATCGCCTACAGGTAGAGACACAGACACAGGCCCAGATCTCACAACCCTACCCATGGAGATGGGACGAGTGCAACAACAGCGTTGGCAGAGTCATTGTGAGTTCAGAAAAGGAAAACAAAGGTTGGAAAATTCGGAACTATTAGGTATGGTGTAGGTAGAGTTTAAGAAAGTTTATGATAAGCACGTTGGATTGTGGTTAATGTATTTGTGTGGATTCAAAATTAATCAGCAGGTCAAAAGCAATGAACAAATCAACAGACCAGTAGAGTGACACTGGGATTTCTCCGTCTACAGTGCTGTTTTGGATGTTGGACTACATTTGTCATGTTCATCTCTGCTGCTGTTACAGAGCTCCGTGGAGGGTCAATAGTGAGAAGAGTGCAAAGAGGGTTTGTGGATGCAGACAGAAGTGCATGAGTTAGGATGGACAGAATGTGAGGCTATTTCAATCCGAGAGAAACAAACTGGAATAGTCATTTTAAGATGGTGGAATAGCGAAACGCTCAGAGTGATTGGGTGTCCTGACAAAGAAACTACTGAGTTTACATTTAGCTAAAGCAGCTAATTAGGAAGACAAAGGTGATGCAGGAGGATTTGAGAAGAGGGGTAGAGTTACCTTTGTGGGAGTTGTCTTGCCTGCCTCTGGTGAGTGTACACTTCGAATATTATTTCCAGGTCAAGGCATATTTCCTCAGGAAAGTATCCCTACAGCAGAGAGAGTGCAGACGCTATTCCTGACACTGACAAGACTGGTTCCAGGCTGGTTGTGTGAGGGAAGCGTGAGTGAGCTGGGCCTTTAGACGCTGGAATTCATAGGAGAATTATTGGATACTTTCAGACCAATTGCAGGAAGGATGTTTCCCCTGAATGAAAATTCCATTACGAAGGAACGCAGACCTTGAATGAATGAAAAGATATTTACGATGGAGTGGAAAATGTTAATTGAAAATCACTCCTTGTGATAATGGTGAGTGAGGTACAGAGAATCTGTATTTACCAAGTAGCAACTTATTTTGTCTCAACGAAAAAGTACGTGGATTCACTGTGTGCACCCTAACAGAATCCCTGTCCCTCTAGGATCAGTCAATGAAGAGAAAAGTGATTACCCAGAAAAGGACTCTTTGGTGACCAGAGTCCCGATCTCCACGTGTCAGTGGGATCCTCCTAATTCGCTATGGTTAGTCTCTGATTGCTGCACGGTTATCGTCCCTGTGTATTTGGAGCTCCTGGCTCTTGTAGTGTTTCTCATCAATTGAATTGCTGGATCTCCATCCCATTGGCTCAATGTCACCTGACACACCTTCTTACTTGATATTTTACAGGGCTACAGCTAATACGTTCTCATGGCTCTGCCCACCCCGGACTTGAAAATTTGTGTCTTTTAACTCTGACTGGTCCAAACCAGTTAAAGAGGCAACACAGGCAGATTCTAATGAGATTGCAGGTTGCTTCTTTGGTGGGTCTGGCAGTTTTTACATAATAAGTAGTTACTCCTCCGAGAATGGTCTCAGATTTAGCAGGTCATTACCTGAAGTTCCAAGTGACCACCTTCGGTTGCTTTGATTAGGTTGCCCCAAAGCAAGAATCAGTTCAGATTCCACGTATTCCAAAGACGTGACTGTGGAGGGAGCCCAAGTGCTGAACACGGGCACGGAGGCAGGATTGAGAGGTGTTAGCACAGTCGCAAGCGTGGAATATGTATCCAGGACAGTCTTGACATGGAGACAAGGTTCACGTAGAGAATCCAGGAAAATGATGCATAACTTAGAACCGACATTTCTAAATAACCATGAAATGAGGTGACACATACAACAGCCGACCAACGAACTGGAAGCTCCTTGATGTGAATCCAGAGTTTTTATCCTGCGTTTACTGATGGAAAGCAGTTGTGTGTAATTAGTGGAACTGGGAATGATTGGAGATTTGACGAGGGGATTGAAGCCCAGTTACCAAGGTAATAGCAAGATGGGGAATTGCCAGACGGGACAATGCCAATAGCCCCGCCCCCTTCAACGGGAGTCTCCAGGCGATCCTCCAGGCTGGTCTGGCTGGTCCCGATGAAAGTCCTGAATGAGGGAAAGGTTCAGGATGAATGAGCTGGGGACCCAGGAACGCTCTTCTGGACCATACCTTTCCCAGTCTACCAGGTACTGGAAACCACTATCCTGACGGCGCAAATCCAATAGTCGTCCGACGGTGTATGCCAGGTGGTTGCCGATCATACGGGCAGGTGGGGGAGTCTTAGTCAGAGGACACAAGGGGCTGATGAAAACTAGTTCTAATTGGTAAACATGAAAGGTAAGGTGGATGCGCATAGATCTTGGCAGTTTGAGTCGGACTGCTGTGGGATTGATGACCCTTTTGACCTTGAATGGTCCCAAGGGCTTTTGGAACGCTGGCCTTTATAAATCAAAGCATTGAGTACAGAAGTTGGGATGTAATGCTAAAGTTGTACAAGGCATTGGTAAGGCCAAATTTGGAATATTGTGTGCAGTTCTGGTCACGGATTTATAGGAAAGATATCAATAAATTAGAGAGAGTGCAGAGACGATTTACTAGGATGTTACCTGGGTTTCAGCAATTAAGTTACAGAGAAAGGTTGAACAAGTTAGGTCTCTATTCATTGGAGCGTAGAAGGTTGAGGGGGGATTTGATCGAGGTATTTAAAATTTTGAGAGGGATAGATAGAGTTGACGTGAACAGGCTGTTTCCATTGAGAGTAGGGGAGATTCAAATGAGAGGACATGATTTGAAAGTTAGGGGGCAGAAGTTTAAGGGAAACACGAAGGGGTATTTCTTTACTCAAAGACTGATAGCTGTGTGGAATGAGCTTCCTGTAGAAGTAGTAGACGCCAGTTCAGTTGTGTCATTTAAGGTAAAATTGGATAGGTATATGGACAGGAAAGGAGTGGAGGGTTATGGGCTGAGTGTGGGTAGGTGGGACTAGGTGAGATTAAGGGTTCGGCACGGACTAGGAGGGCCAAGATGGCCTGTTTCCGTGCTGTGATTGTTATATGGTTATATAAGTAGCGAGGGGCGAGTTTCTTATGCTCATTTTTGAGCGAGATGTCCTGGTTGAAAGCTACACCATCTGCCGCGGTTGGTACTCAGGCGCCGGAGTACGGTGTCAATAGGCGGTCATCTTATTGCTATCTGCTGATCTGAGTAGGGCAGTGCGTGTCTCCTTCCAAACCTTAAGGCAACGATCGATATGGTCCAGAACAGACGGCGCCACAATCTCTCTTTTTGCGCGGGGAACAGCGGGGTTTGGTACCCAAAGGAGCACTGGAAGTGAGATCTTCCAATGGCAAAACTGACAAGAGAGTTGTGAGCGTACTCAGTCCATGGGGGATGGTCGCTCCAGGTAGACGGGTTGTTTGCCGGCTAGTCCTGATTGATTCGGTCCGTCTGCCCGTTCGTCTGAGGCTGCAAGATGGATGACAGGCTGACCGATGCACCCAAGGCTTGATAGAAGGCCTTTCATACCTTGATCGGGCCCCGATCGGAGACAGTGCCCGTGGGGATTCCTTGGAGGCGGAAGACGTGGCGAAAGACGTGAGAAAGTCTGCGATTTCCTGAGCGGAAGGGAGTTTAGGGAATGCAACAACCGCCTTGGAGAACCGGTCTACCACCGTGAGGACAGTGGTGTTTCCGCGGGAAGGGAGTAGGCTGGTGACGAAGTCTAGGGCGATGTGCGACCAGGGACGACCAGGGACAGGTAGAGGACGAAGTAACACAGCATGTGGCCGATGACTGGCTTTTCCACGGGCACAGACGGAGCATGTTGAGACATAGGAACGGGCATCCGCCTCCATGGAAGGCCAGCAAAAGTGTCTTTTCAGGAGAGCCTGGTCCGATCACTCCCAGGGTGGCAGGTGAACTGAGATGTGTGCCCCCACTGGAGAACCTGAGATCTGACAGTATCGGGTCCATTGCCGGGGTCAGGGTGGTCCCGCTGGGCTTCCTTTATTTAGGATTCGATCTCCAAAGTGAGGGTGGCAACCACGCAGGATAGTGGGAAGATAGTCGCTGGGCTGGAAGAGCCCTCCTTGGAGTCGTATTGGCGGGAGGGCGCGTTCCGGCTTCTCGTTCTTAGACCCCGGACGGTATGTGAGGGAAAACTTGAACCGTCCAAAAAATGACGTCCAACGGTCATGGCGGGAGTTCAAATGTTTGGCGGTCTGAATATAACACAGGTTCTTATGATCAGTCCATACAACCAACGGATGTTCCGCCCCCTCCAGTCAGTGCTTCCAATGCTAGTTTGATCGCCAGTAGTTCCCGATTCCCCACGTCGTAATTCCGCTCGGCGGCGGAGAATCAGCGATAAAAGAAGGCACGGGGGTAAAGCTTATCATCCGAACTTGACCGTTGAGACAGGACTACTTCTATCCCGGAGTCAGATGCGTCCACCTCAACAATGAATTGGTGGGAAGAGTCCAGATGGACCAGGATGAGAGCGGTTATGAACCTCCTCTTCAGGCCAGTGAACGCCGAGCTAGCTTCGGAGTCCCAACAAAAGGCGAGATAAGGCGGGTAAGAAGGGCCATCGTTCGACTGTAGTCCCTGATAGATCGGTGGTAGAAGTTCGCAAACCCCTGGAACCACTGAAGCTGCTTTCGGGTCGTTGTCCAAGGCCATTCTTCCACCGCCTGGGTTTCTCGAGATCTGCCGTCACCTGCCCGCTCTCAATGATATAGCCCAGCAAGCTGACAGAAGGAACGTGGAACTCGCATTTTTCCGCTTTCACAAATAACTGTTTTTCCCACAGTCTTTGGAGGAGGAAACGCATTTCTAGTGAATGTGTTCATGGTGGCTGCCAGACAATATCAAGAGATCATCGATGTAAATGAAGACGAAGGGATTAATAAAGTCCGCACATCAGTCCGCACATAAAGTCCGCACATCAGTGATTAGGGCTTGAAAAACGGCAGGAGCATTGGTGAGGCCAAACGGCATGACCAAGTATTCGAAGTGGCCCAGAGACGTATTAAAGGCCGTCTTCCTCTCGTTCCCTTCCTTCATCCTGACCAGATGGTATGCGTTACCAAGGTCCAACTTCGAGAAGATGGTGGCTCCATGCAGTGAAATGCTGAACTAATGAGGGGTGGTGGGTACTTATTCTTAACTGTTATATTGCTTAGGCCTCAGTAATAAAACAAAGACGAAGCGATCCATCCTTTTTTTTCTACCAAGAAGAAACCGGCAACTACCGGGGAGGATGAAGGTATAATAATATATGCCGCGAGGGAATCATTAATGTATTTCTCTATGGCCTCCTTCTCTGGTCGGGATAGGTTATAATGATGACTGGTCGGTAGTGAGGTCGATGGCACAATCATACGGCCTGTGCGGAGGCAGGGAAAGAGCCCGTTGTTTACTGAATACGTGTCCCAGGTCATGGTTTTCTGCAGGGACTCTGGACAAGTCGTGGGGTTCCACGACAGGCGGGGTCGCGGCAGTCTCCCTGGGAGATGGGGCCGACCGCAGACAGTTGGCATAGCAAAACGGGTTCCAGCTGGCTGTCTTCCAGGTCGACTAGTCGATGTGGGGATTGTGGTGGTTCAGCCATGGGTATCCTAGAACTGCAGGGGCTTGGGGCAAATGGATGAGATTGAATCGTGCCTTCTCCCGGTGATTTCTGGATAGAATCAAGGTCAGGGGCGTGTACAGTGGGTCACCCGAGCCAGCAGTTTTCCGTCCAGTGCCCGGGCCTCCAGTATTTAAGGATCCCGAGGTATTCCGACCTTGGAGGTTAGGTTATGTCTTCTTCCAGCAGATTGCCCTCGGCATCCGAATCCTCAAAGGCGGATGGGGACTGGGGCTGTTTTAATAATACGGTAGCCGGGATCTGCATCCGGATTTGGGGGACTGAAGGGATTGTCGTTTGACTCACCAGAACAGCAGGAGCGGGAGCTCTGCGAGGAACAGAGGGGAGAGAGAGGTTAGTGCTGGTAGAAGATGGTAAGGTGGGACCTGGGCCGACCCGAGGTCTTTTTTCTCAGACGCTCTCGAAGTCGATTATTTAGCCTGGTGGCTAGAGGGATCAGAGAGTCCAGGCTGGCTGTACCATCCCTCGCTGCCAATTCGTCTGTTATCTTATCTAAGAGGCCATGTCGGAACACCTCCCATAAGGCCTCGTCATTCCGAACCTCGATGGAGTACTTCGCTCCGCGAACCCTGAATAAGAGTCTGCAAGCGCCTTGCGGTGTCTCTGCCGTGAATGGGCTGTGATGCACCATCAATAACTCACACTGAGACGTAGGCGAGATATCGGCTTTTATTGACTGGAAGAAGGAACCAGGAGTGAGTGTCTATCATACAAGGTCCTGGAGACTGAGGCCGATCTTCAGGCCGCAGGTCTCCTTTATACAGGGGCCTGTGGGAGGAGCCACAGGAGCAGTCAGCAGGGGCGTGTCCCGACAGGCACATAGTTCACCACATTCACCCCCACTTCGTTTGAAAAAGTCCTCATGTAGCGAAGGTTCTTACAAGTTAAGCCGATCAGGCGGTCGAATCTGTCGCTGCGATCTACGTAGCACCGGCTGTGACCGCATAGGTGCCGGCAACATTGGCGATTGCACAGGGGACGGGGGTTGCGCGTGTTCTTGCCCACTAGGCGCCGGTGATCCCTCATGCATGTGCGAGGCGCCTGGTATAAATGCGTACGAAACGCCCGGTATACAAGTGTCGTGAGGAGTCTGTGTAGGGCCTGGTGAGTACGGTGTCACCTCTGGTGCAGGGTTCACAGTTACCGGAGAGCCTTCAGGGTAGTGGTCTGCTGCACCTGCGGGTGCCAGGTCGCGGATGGAGACCGTGTCCTCCCGCCCATCAGGTAAGACCACGTAAGCATACTGGGGGTTCGCATGGAGAAGGTGAACCCTCTCCACCAGCGGGGAGTATTTATTGCTCCTCACATGTTTCCGGAGCAGCACTGGCCCCGGGGACGTCAGCCAAACTGGTAGGGTGGTCCCAGTGACAGACTTCCTGGGAAAAGAGAATAGGCGTTCGTGAGGGGTGGCATTGGTGGACGTACATAACAGAGAGCGGATAGAGTGCAGTGCCTCAGGGAGGACCTCCTGCCATCGAGAGACCGGCAACCCTTTGGACTTAAGGGCTAAAAGTGTGGCCTTCCACACTGTGGCATTCTCCCGCTCTACCTGGCCATTACCCCGGGGATTATAACTCGTGGTCCGACTGGTAGCAATGCCCCTAGCTAGCAAGTACTGGCGCAGCTCCTCACTCATAAAGGAGGACCCTCTATCACTGTGGATATAGCAGGGATACCCGAACAGAGTGAAGAGCTGGCGCAGGGCTTTTATGACGGACGTGGCAGTGGTGTCGGGGCAGGGGATGGCAAAGGGGAACCGTGAGAACTCGTCAATAACACTGAGAAAATAGACATTGCGGTCAGTGGAGGGAAGGGGGCCCTTAAAGTCAACACTCAGGCGTTCAAAAGGGCGGGTGGCCTTGACAAGTTGTGCCGTGTCAGGACAGTAGAAGTGCGGTTTGCACTCGGCACAAATTTGGCAGTCCCTGGTCATCGTCCTGATGTCCTCCAGGGAGTACGGCAGGTTCCGAGCTTTCACAAAATGGTAAAATCGGGTGACCCCCGGATGGCAAAGTTGTGCATGAAGGGCGTACAGCTGGTCGAGCTGTGTGCTAGCACATGTTCCCCGGGATAGGGCATCAGGGGGCTCATTGAGTCTGCCAGGCCGGTACAGGATATCATAGGTGTAGGTGGAGAGTTCTATCCTCCACCGCAAAATCTTATCATTTTTGATCTTGCCCCGCTGTTGGTTGCTGAACAGGAACGCAACCGAGCGCTGGTCGGTCAGCACAGTGAATCTTTTGCCAGCAAGATAGTGCCTCCAGTGCCTAACAGCCTCCACTATGGCCTGGGCTTCTTTCTCCACCGCGGAGTGCCGAATTTCAGAGCCGTGGAGGGTGCGAGAAAAGAATGCTACTGGTCTGCCTTCCTGATTAAGGGTAGCAGCCAGAGCAAAATCGGAGGCATCACACTCCACTTGGAAGGGAGCGGTCTCGTCCACTGCATGCATCGTAGCTTTGGCAATGTCCGCTTTAATGCAGTTGAAGGCCGCGCAGGCCTCAGCAGAGAGGGGAAACGAGGTAGACTTGACCAGGGGGCGAGCCTTGTCTGCGTAATGGGGGACCCATTGGGCGTAATAGGAAAAAAACCCCAGGCACCGTCTGAGGGCCTTGAGAGTGGTGGGAAGAGGGAGCTCTAACAGGGGGCGCATACGTTCGGGATCAGGCCCAATAACCCCGTTTTCCACGTCATACCCAAGTATAGCAAGGCGGGTGGTACCAAAAACACACTTGTCCCTGTTATAAGTAAGGTTCAGAGCTGCGGCCACTTGGAGAAACCGTTGGAGGTTGGCGTCGTGATCTGGCCTGTCATGACCACAGATGGTGATGTTATCCAGATAGGGAAATGTGGCCTGCAGTTGGTACTGGTCCACCATCCGGTCCATTTCCCTCTGGAAGACAGAGACACCATTCGTGACACCGAAAGGGACGCGCAGGAAGTGATAGAGCCGGCCGCCCGCCTCGAAGGCGGTGTAGGGGCGGTCCTCTGGGCAGATGGGGAGCTGGTGATAAGCGGATTTCAGATCTATTGTCGAGTACACCTTATACTGAGCAATCTGGTTGACCATATCCGCGATGCGGGGTAGGGGGTATGCGTCAAGCTGCGTAAACCTATTGATGGTTCGACTATAGTCCACCACCATCCTATTTTTCTGCCCAGTCCGAACAACAACCACCTGGGCCCTCCAAGGGCTTGTGCTCGGCTCAATGATCCCCTCCCTGAGCAGCCGCTGCACCTCCGACTGAATGAAGGCCCGGTCCCCCGCGCTGTACCTCCTGCTTTTGGTTGCCACAGGTTTACAGTCGGGGTTCAGGTTGGCGAACAGCGGTGGGGGAGGGATCTTGAGAGTGGAGAGGCTGCAAGTGTCGGTAGCGCAGCTGTTGGCCTGGTTCTGGATGGGATGTGTGTGTCCGTGTGTGTGTGTGGTCAGTAGCGGGGTATGTGAAGAAGTCCCACAAAACTGAGGATTCTTGACAGTGAGTGGTGGGAGGGGCCCGTCGTATACCATAGTCACACTTTCGAGATGGCTCTGGAAGTCCAGCCCCAATAGCACAGGTGCGTTCAGATTAGGCATGACCAGCAGTTCAAAGTCCCGATATACTGTGCCTTGCACCACCAAAGTCGCTACACAACCCGCCCGGATGTCTGCGGACTGCGACCCAGAGGCCAAATGGAACCTCCGACTGACCGGCCGCGTTGCAAGTCCGCAGCGTTGCACTGTGTCCGGGTGAATAAAACTCCCAGTGCTGCCCGTGTCAAACAGGCATCCAGTCCAATGCCCCTCCACCTGGATGTCCATCATGGATCTTGCAAGCTGGTGTGGGGCGCTTTGGTCGAGAGTCACAGTGGCCAGAGTTGGATCGCCGTCGGGGTACCCGGTCAGCATCGGAGGGTCGGGGGCGGGGCATGCTGACGCCGACAAAGATGGCCGCTCACATCCGGGGTACCCGGTCAGCATCCGAGGATCGGGGGCGGGGCGTGCTGACGTCGACAAAGATGGCCGCCCACATCCCGGCATGCAAGATGGCGGCCCCCACGTTTCACCCGCAGCGCTGCACTCCGCTCGAGGTTGAGACTTACAGACCTTGGCGAAGTGGCCCCGCTTTCCGCAGCTGGAGCAGGTCGCTTCTCGCGCTGGACAGCGTTGTCGAGGATGTTTCTTTTGGCCACAGAAATAACAAAGCACGAGTTTCTTACGGGCCACAGCCGTGGTCTGGGTCGGGGAGCTCGTGGAATGGCGACTGGCGGCGGCGTTGGCGAATTCGCTCCCGGGAGCCGGCGGTGGCGGGGTCTGAGGCGTCCACGAAACCGGCGGGGAATCGCGCGACTGGACAGCGTCGGCGTTATGCCGCGCAGCTTCTAGAGCGTTGGCCTTCTCTATCGCCGAGCTTAAGGTAAGATCCGAGTTCTCCAGCAGCCGCTGGCGCATGTACACTGACCTCAGTCCCGTCACAAAGGCGTCTCGCACCAGCAGCTCCGCATGCTGTTCTGCCGTGAGCGTCTTGCAGTCACAAGCTCGGACGAGTGTCTGTAGTGCTCGGAGAAACTCAGCGCACGATTCGCCAGGCCGCTGTTGCCGGGTAGCTAAGCGATGTCTTGCGTAGACGGTGTTCACCGGCCGCAGGTACTGTCGTTTGAGGGCGTCCAGTGCCCCTTCGTAGGTCGGCAGGTCCCGGATAAAGGAGTAAACTTTGGAGGAGACCCTCGAGAGTAGGATTCTGTGCATAACGGCGGGTTCAGTCGCACGAAGCTCCGCCAAGTACGATTGGAAGCATGCAAGCCAGTGTTCAAAAGCGAGAGCTGCGTCAGGGTCTTGAGGGTCCAAATCCAACCGGTCCGGACGCAAAACGGGTTCCATGTTTTAAAACTTCCAGTCAATAAAATTGATGCACCATCAATAACTCACACTGAGACGTAGGCGAGATATCGGCTTTTATTGACTGGAAGAAGGAACCAGGAGTGAGTGTCTATCATACAAGGTCCTGGAGACTGAGGCCGATCTTCAGGCCGCAGGTCTCCTTTATACAGGGGCCTGTGGGAGGAGCCACAGGAGCAGTCAGCAGGGGCGTGTCCCGACAGGCACATAGTTCACCACAGGCTGTTCGAAGACTTTCTCATTTCAGAGACAAAGGACGGGAAGGAGGAACAAACTTCTGGTCGGTTATCCCATATTGGGGTGACCCATGCTAAGGCATCCCCTCGTAACAGCCCCATAATGTGCACGATCTTTGATTTATCCGAAGTGTACGTACATGGCTGTATCTCAAAAGACCAAAGAGCAATAGAAGGCCCGGCACCTCCCTCGGACCCCTGCGTAAGGTTCCGCCTCGGGTACGTACGGCTTGTGGGATTGTGTTGCTGATCCCAGGGGCGTAGCTATTCTTGGCTGTGCGGTTTGGTCAGTCGGGGTTCTTCGAGGGGACGGAGTAAGGGAAGCGGATACCCGGTCCACTTGTTCATTGACGTTCCTCACATTCGTGGTTAGCGTACAAAGGTTTCAGTGACCTCCCTGAGCAGTTGGTTGTGGGCGCTCAGTAAGTAGCCCTGGCTGGTGAAGACCTATTGCATGGAGTCCGTGTCCGCTAGATTCATTCTTGGCCAGTTCGTTCTGTTGCAAAGACGTGGCTGCGGGGGGAGTCCAAGTGCTGGACACAGGCACGGAGACAGGATCGCGAGGCGTTAACACAGTCGCGAGCGTGGAATAGGTATCCAGGAGAGTCTTGACACGGAGACAAGGTTCACGTAAGGAATCCAGGAAAACGATGCGGAACTTAGAACTAACAGTTCTAACTAACCAGGAAACAAGGTTACTCATACAAGATTCGACCAACGAACTGGCGGCTCTTTGTGATTCCAGGGGTTTTATCCTACATTTACTGATGGAAGGCAGGTGTGTGTAATTGGTGGAACCGGGAATGATTGGAAATTAGACCAGGGGACTGAAACCCAATTTCTAAGGTAATAGCAAGGTGGGGAATTGCCAGACGGGACCATGACACCACGCCATTTACATAACAAGTAGCTACTTGTCTGAGAATGGTCTCGGGTTTAGCAGGCCATTACATGAAGCTTCTTGTGTCCACATTAAATTGCTCAGATTACAATATCCCATAGCAAGTATCAGTTCAGAGCCCACCAAATCAGTGCAAACAAAGACACCGGATTGTCTGCTTCCCATGTCCTTGATCACACTATAGTTTCTGCTGTCTAACATCTCAGTCCTCTTGAACCAAAGATTTTCATTTAGGAATCATTATTCTGTTCTCATTCGGACTGACATGGGACCCCAGTCGATGGGAAAAACGTTCGATAAAAATATTAATCTTCACTAACTAAATTCACCCGCTTTATATTGACAACGATCTCTGCTGTTTTTTGAAAGCATTATCCTCCTTTTATTTCCATTAGGAACATAGAAACAAAGAAAACATACAGCACAATACAGGCCCAAAAAGCTGTGCGAAAATGTCCCTACCTTTGAACTACCAAGGATTTGCTAATCACCCTTTATTTTCCCAAGATCCATGTAGCCATCCAGAAAACCCGATCGTTTTTGCCCCCACCACCACCGCCGGCAGCCCATTCCACGCACTCACCACTCTCTGCTTTAGAAAACTTACCCATGACGTCTCCTCAGTACCTACTTGCAAGCACCTTAAAACTATGTCCTCTTGTGCTAGCCATTTCAGCCCTGAGCAAAAAGCCTCTGAATATCCAGACGATCAATCCCTCTCATTATCTTGTACACCTCTATCAAGTCACCTCTCATCCTCCGTCACTCCAAGGAGAAAAGACCGAGTTCACTAAACCTATTCCCATAAGGCATGCTCCCCAATCCAGGCAACATCCTTGTAAATCTCCTCTGTACCCTTTCTATGGCTTCCACATCCTTCCTGTAGTGAGGCGACCAGATCTGTGCACAGTTCTCCAAGTGGGATTTGACCAGGGTTCCATATACCTGCAACATTACCTCTCAACTCCTAACCTCAATTCCACAATTGATGAAGGCCAATGTACGGTATGCCTTCTCAACCACAATGTCAGCCTGCATAGAAGCTGTGACTGTCCTATGGACTCGAACCCCAAGATCTCTGATCATCCACGCTTACAAGAGTCTTACCATTAATGCTATTTTCTGCCATCGTATTTGACCTAGCAAAATGAATCACCTCACATTTATCTCGGTTGAACACCATCGGCCACTACTCAGCCCAGTTTTGCATCCTATCAATGTCCAGCTGTAAACTCTGACAGCCCTGCACACTATTTACAACACCCTCAACCATTGTGCCATCAGCAAATTCACTAACCCATCCCTCCACGTCCTCTACCAGGTCATTTATATAAAAAAAAATCACAATGGGTAGGGGTCCCAGAACAGATCCCCGAGGCACACTAATTGTCACAGGCCTCCATACAGAATATGACCTGTCTACAACCACATTTTGCCCTCTGTGGACAAGCAAGTTCTGGATCCACAAAGCAATGTCCCCTTGGATCCCATGGTTCTTTACTTTCTCAATAAGCTTTGTATGGAGTAAGTTATCAAACGCCTTTCTGAAATCCATATACACTACATCTACTGCTCTAACTTAATCAATGTGTTTAGTCACATCCTTAAAAAAATTCAGTCAGATTCGTAAGGTTGTGGTCGTAAGCCTAACGTCAGTCGTGGGGAAGATGCTTGAGTCCATTAGTAAGGATGAAAGAGTGGCACATCTTGATGGCAGAAATAGGATTAGGCCAAGCCAGCATGGATTTACCAAGAGCAAATCATGCTTGACTAATCTGTTGGAGTTTTTTGAGGGTGTAACAAGGATGTTAGACGAGGGTAAGCCAGTGGATGTTGTGTACCTAGATTTTCAGAAGGCATTCGATAAGGTGCCACATAGGAGATTGGTGAGTAAAATCAGAGCTCATGGCATTGGGGGCAGGGTTTCAACATGGATAGAAAACTGGTTGGCAGATAGAAAGCAAAGGGTAGCAGTGAATGGGTGTTTCTCGGACTGGCTGGAGGTGACTAGTGGGGTACCACAGGGCTCTGTATTGTGACCACAGCTCTTTACGATTTATGTCAACGATTTAGATGAGGGCATTGAAAACTATATCAGCAAGTTTGCTGACGATACTAAACTGGGTGGCAGTGTGACATGCGAAGAGGACGTTAGGAGAATACAGGGAGAATTGGATAGGCTGGGTGAGTGGGCAGATACTTGGCAGATGTCATTCAATGTGAATAAATGTGAAGTTATCCACTTTGGAAGCAGGAACAAGAGGGCAGAGTATTGTCTGAACGGTGTAGAGTTAGGTAAGGGAGAAATGCAAAGAGACCTAGGAGTCCTAGTTCACCAGTCAATGAAGGTGAATGAGCAAGTGCAACAGGCAGTGAAGAGGGCAAATGGAATGTTGGCCTTTGTTACAAGGGGAATTGAGTACAAGAGCAAGGATGTCCTTTTGCATTTGTACAGGGCCCTACAGTTTTGGTCTCCAGGTTTAAGGAAGGACATTCTGGCAATTGAGGAAGTGCAGCGTAGATTCACTAGGTTGATTCCTAGGATGGCAGGGCTGTCTTACGCAGAGAGATTGAAGAGATTGGGCTTGTACACGCTGGAATTGAGGAGATTGAGAGGGGATCTGATTGAAACGTTTAAGATAATTAAAGGATTTGATAGGATTGAGGCAGGAAATATGTTCCAGATGTTGGGAGAGTCCAGTACCAGAGGGCATGGATTGAGAATAAGAGGTCAGATATTTAAAACAGTGTTGAGGAAGAACTTCTTCTCCCAGAGAGTTGTGGAGTTGTGGAATGTACTGCCTCGGAAGACGGTGGAGGCCAATTCTCTGGATGCTTTCAAGAAGGAGCTAGATAGATATCTGATGGATAGGGGTATCAAGGGATATGGGGACAAGGCAGGGACTGGGTATTGATAGTGAATGATCAGCCATGATCTCAGAATGGCGGTGCAGACTCAAGGGGCCGAATGGTCTACTTCTGCACCTATTGTCTATTGTCTATTGTACGACATGCCTTTGACAACGTCATGCTGAGTATTCCTAATCATATTATGATTCCACAAATGCATAAATCTTGCTTCTCAGGATCTTCTCCATCAACCTACCAACTACTGAAGTAATTCTCACTGGCTTATAATTTTCTGGGCTATCCCTACTCCCTTTCTTGAATAAGGGAACAACATCTGCAACCCTCCAATCCTCTGGAACCTCTCCCGTCCTCACTGATGATGCAAACCTCATTGCCAGAGGCTCAGCAATCTCCTCCCTTGCTTCCCACATTAGCCTGGGGTACATCTCGTCTGGACAGGTGACTTATCCAACTTGATGCTTTCCAAAAGCTCCAGCAAATCCTCTTCCTTAATATTTACATTTTCAAGCCTTTCAGTCCACTGCTAGTCATACCTACAATCGCCAAAATCCTTTTCCATAGTGAATACTGAAACAAAGTGTTCATTAGGTACCTCCGCCATTTCTTCCTGTTCTATACACACTTTTCCACTGTCACACCTGATTGGTCCTATTCCTAACTTCCACCCACAGAGACTCTATAAATAACCCCTCCATGACTTCTTCCTTTTCTGCAGCCGTTACACTATCCCTGATCTACAGAGTTACGCCCCCACTTCTTTTGCCTCCCTCCCTCTCCTTTCTGAAGCATCTAAAGCCTGGAACTTGAAGTAGCCATTCCTACCGTTGTACCATCCAAGTCTCTCTGATGGCCACCACATCATTCCTTCAGCTTTTGATCTTTTCAGATGATATACATTGAGCAATACAATTATCAGGGTTCATAGCAGTTGTATTACAGCAGCTTCTGATATTACTCTTACCCATGGATGTAATTGAACATTTGTCCCTCAATTCCAAAAGCTCACTATTTCGTTTGCCTTATCAGCGTGTGTTTTAATCAGTTTTGTGTGTTTAGTCCATTGATCTATTAAATCACTTGTTTCCTCCAGAACACATGCAGTCTGCAGTCAAGTGGAGGATTTCTGGCAACTCAGAACAACATGTTCCCACGGATCATCATCTGTTTCCGTGCGTTGGATCTGGGATTTTCCTTTCATCACTCTGTATAATAAGAATTAGAGTCCTCTTTTTCTCCTTTGTTAGACAATATTAACCGTGTCCGTTGATGGGATATGTGTTGCTGTTCACAGAGTGTTTTCCGAGAAATTGCATCACTGCTGACACATTTGTCTGCTGTACTGGCTCAGGGACAAACTGCCCATGGCCCAGTCATGGTAAATGACATCACAACAAAAGACAACATTCTCTTCATGGTGAGTTAAACCTATAACACACAAGTGTGATATCTGCTTTTAGTTCCAGCATAAATCTTAAATGATTTTAAATCCATATTTTCTAATTGTTTATCTAGGCGATCCAATCTGGACTCTCAGTTGTCTTTGGACTCATGGCGTCCAATTAACCTCACCCAATTTTGCTTCGGAAATATCCAAGAACTTGGATATTTTCTTTTTCCCTTTAATATTTCAATAAAGCTGCCCTTGTTCTCTGGGTAATGGAACTGACAATTACCCCATTGATAGTAACTGTTCCAATCTTCTAGGAATGTCGTCAAGTCTCCCAATTTTCTGATAAGGACATGGGATTGCTGGTAATCTAATTTAGTGAACTCAAAAGTAATCTGCACGCTAAAGGAAGAGAGACGGGTCAAATGGGTCGATTTCGATGTTGGAAGGCGTGACCAGTAGGGTTACACAGGCATTGGACCAAGTTCCCAGCAATTTTCCGTATAGAGAAAAGCAATCTGCGCTGGCTAGACATTCTTCGCGCTCTCGATCTCCAGGTGTCCATGGGCTCCTCCTTATAAACGATGGTTGGTCTCTCGTTGCTAAAGCATTATCGTCCTGACTCTTATAGTGTTCCTTATAATTTGAACTGTTGGATCTCCATCCCATTAGCTTCCTGTCACCCGAGCTATCTGGGTCACCTTCTCACTGGTCATTGTACAGCGCTAGAGCCAACACTGTGTCATGGCTCTGCCCACCCCTGCTTGCTTAGTTGTGTTTGTTTTAACTCTCACTAGTCCAGACTAGTTAAATGAGGACACCAGACAGAGTCTAACGAGATTACATATTGCTTCTTCTGGAGGTCTGGCAGTTTACATGGTAAGTAGCTACTTCTCTGAGAGCAGGTCATTACCTGACATTCCTTTTGAACACATTCAGTTACTTTGATTAGATAACTACTTGTCTGAGGATGGTCTTGGGTTTAACAGGTCATTACATGAACCTTCTTGTCTGCACGTTAAATTGCTCTAATTGTATTATCCCAGAGCAAGTATCAGTTCAGAGACAACCAAATCGGTGGAAAAGAAAGACAACCTGATTTTTTGCTTCACGTGTCCTTGATCAGACTGTCACTTATTCTAGCCAACATCTGCCTCCTCATCATTCAAAGGTACTTATCTTGGAATAATTTTCCCCACTTATTCAGTTGACTGCCCAGAGAACTCCCATGGACCCCAGTAAATGTGGAACAATTGCATTTTATATAAAATATTAACGTTCACTAACTAAACTCACATAATTTACACTGTCCGCTTTCTCTGCTAATGCATGAAAGAATTATCCTCAATTTTTTCCGTTAGTTCTGCCTTCCATCTTCTCAGCTGATATACATTGAGCAATACAATTATCAGGGTACATTAAATTAGTATTACAGCAGCGTGTGTTACTATACTTCTCTACGGATATATTTGAACACTTGTCCCTGAATTCCAAAACTTACTCCAAAATCCTCGGTAGCTGAGCATTTCATTTACTTCACTAGCTGGTGTGTTAATTAGTTTAGAGTTTTCTGCCCGGTGATTATGTCCCTTGCCGTCTGCACAACACGTGTCCAGTCTTCAGTCAGTTAAGAGATTGGTGACAACTCAGTGGCAACATATTCCCAGATATTCACCTGTATCAGTGCATTGGATCTGGACTCATTCTCCTTCATTACTGTGTATAATATAAATTTCAGTGCTCTGTTTCTCCTTTGTTAGATCGTATAACCCGTCTCCGTTGAGAAGATCATTTTTGCTGTTCACTGAGTGTTTTCCAAGCAATTATATCACTATTGACACATCTTCTGCCATACTGTCTCTGGAACAAATGTACTTTGGTTCAGTCAAGGTTAATGCCATTGCAACAGCAAAAAAAAACAACATTCGCTTTATGTTGAATGAGAGCAGTAAAACACAAGGGTAATATCTGCTCTTATTTCCATTGAAAATTATTTTAAGTCCAAATTTCTATTTTTTACTGGATCATCCAATCCGGACTCTCAATTGTCTCTGGACTCAAGGCGTCCATTTTTCCTCACCCAATTCTGTTTCGGAAAGGGTGGACAGGCATTCGGATATTCTCCTTTCCCTTTGATTTTTGACAAAACTGCCCTTGTTCTCAGGGTGAGGAAACTGACAGAACTGACATTGATAGGATCTGTCCCAATCTTCTTGCTACAGTTGTTACAATAGACAATAGACAATAGGTGCAGAAGTAGATCATTCGGCCCTTCGAGCCTGCACCGCCATTCTGAGATCATGGCTGATCATCTACTATCAATACCCGGTTCCTGCCTTGTCCCCATATCCCTTGATTCCCCTATCCATAAGATACCTATCTATCTCCTTCTTGAAAGCATCCAGAGAATTGGCCTCCACTGCCTTCCGAGGCAGTGCATTCCAGACCCCCACAACTCTCTGGGAGAAGAAGTTTTTCCTTAACTCTGTCCTAAATGACCTACCACTTATTCTCAAACCATGCCTTCTGGTACTGGACTCTCCCAGCATCTGGAATCTATTTCCTGTATCTTGTCCAATCCCTTAATAATCTTATATGTTGCAATCAGATCCTCTCTCAATCTCCTTAATTCCAGCGTGTACAAGCCCAGTCTCTCTAACCTCTCTGCGTGAGAGACATCCTCAACTGTCCCAAATCAGGGCCATCACTTTAGTTTCTTCTTTCCTTCTGGTTGGCTGCCACATAATTGGCCTATTTCACAGACTCTACCATCGTTGTACCCACTTTTCTGACACAATCCCATCGACTTCGTGTCTGACAAGTTTAATCCTAACAACTCTAAACCTTTCATGTCCCTTCTAGTCATGAGTTTCTAAAGGGTGTAACCTGTTGAAGATGTTAATGCATTCCATATTATCATCAAGGCAAAAGGAAAAGCTACAAGCCTCTTTGTTCCCTGATGTTGCACCACTTTTGCAATCATAGGTTTTTCAGTGTTCGATTCATTGTTCCACACTTTCTCTTGATAGTGATTTACAGAGTTTATGAAATCTCTGCTTGATCCAAAAAAAGCCATGACATTTTCCATTATGTGGGCCGTGAAATACATGCCTTAATCCGTTTTGATATTCCGTGATAGTCCACAGCAAGTGAAATTCCTTTCCAAAAAGATTTTTTGCAGTGACCTTTGCTGTGTTTGTCTTAGCTGGGAAAACATTCACACACTTCATAAAAGTATCTATTAGTACCAGATTATATCTGTAGCGTCCTTGGGTGGGCGGTATCATCAACGACCAGCTGGTATACACCGTCCGAAGACTACTGGATGTGCCCCATAGGGGCAGGGGTTTCTAATACCTGGTAGACTGTGAAGGGTACGGTCCAGAAGAGCGTTCCTGGGTCCCCGGCTGCTTCATCCTAGACCCTTATCTCATCCAGGATTTTCATCGGGACCATCCAGACAAGCCTGGAGGATCGCCTGGAGACTCCTGTTGAGGGAGGGGTACTGTCATGGTCCCATCTGGCAATCGCCCACTTGATTATTTTCCTCAGGAATTTGGCTTTAATCACCTCGTTTAGTTTCCAATCATTCCCAGGTTCCACTAACTACAAACACCTGCTTTCCATCAGTAAATGCAGTATAAAGCCCTGCGACAACAAGGAGCTGCCAGTTCGTTGGTCGAGTGTGCGTTGTGCGTAACCTTGTTTCCTGGTTCTTAGGACTGCCAGTTCTAAGTTTAGCATCCCTTCTGGATACCGACTCCACGCTCCCTACGTTAATAACGCTTCCTGACTCTGCCTCCACGCCCATGTTCTGCTCTGGGTGTTGTTCCGAAGCCTGTTGGTCCTGGCTTCTATGCTGTAGTACCATTTCCCGGGTGACTGTCAAGTCTCTGTCATGTTAGGATGACCAGTCACAAGATTATTTGAATTTATGACATATTTGTCAAACCTAAAACTTAATTCCAACTGTTTTATTCTCCGCTGAATTGCAATTGGAGTGGGCGTTATCTACACAGATGGTCATTTAACGTAAAAATATACTTCATACCATCCTTCAGTTCTTGTCTCAATTTCCTCTGAATCAGTATATAGATACAAGTATTAGTGCACACACTGATAGTTTGCAACATGTACCCATATTGCTGTAGTATATATACAAGGGAACTCAAATATCTGTCCTGGTAGAAGTAATTTTCCGTTTGCCATTTCAAAGAATGAACTCTATAGGGCATCCAAAATAATATGAAATTAGCTGAAATTGTAAACAATAAAATCATCGATTTTCTGCGATTTTCCACCACGGCATCTTTCTGTTTTTCGCTGCTCTTCCGAAGCCCTCGGCGGACTCAATTTGCCGCAATTGTATGTCTTACTGTTCACCCATTGAAGATGAGAATTAAGCCGATTGGTAGCAACGGTGTTAAAATGCTCTCTAGCAATTCGAATCCTTTCCACACGGGTAAAGTAGGGTATTCATGTGTGAGAGCGCAACGCCGCGGTATGCTGTCAATGATGACGTAAGGTTCAACAGCAAAGTGAAACAGGACACTTTTCCCGCAACTCACTATAACCATGGGCACCATAACTACCGTTTCTGTTCTCTCACTGCAGTATCGCTCCTCGAGTTTTCGACAACATATTGCGATAAAACGATCAAAGGTAAAACTGACCGTAAACCAAACAGAACAGTCCCTCATCACAATATGAAATAAAAGTGTCAGAGCGCATACAACAGTGATGAGCAGGGATCTGGAATAAATGTAGATATTGTTCGTCTGTTCCACTAAATCGAAAACTAGAACCGCCATCAGATCCGCTGTTGCCATTCCAACCAGGTAACTGGTAACACATTTGGAGTGCCCGCATTTCCCCGAGTTAGGATCTCAATCGTCGTTAAATTCACTACAAGAAATTTGGACAGGAAAAAAAATCAACGCAGTTACCTTTAGCTGCAAATGTCTGAATGCCCACCTTTTATTCCAATGCTACGCAGGGTATGATTTTTTTTTTGGAAGTGAAAAGCAGAAATTCAATTTGTGCGGACTTTGTTCGTGCCCACCGGCTGGACAATAATGGACAGCATTATCAGTGGGTTGCCGACTTACCGGCAGATTAGAACCGGGCATTAGTTTTCCACGACTCACGTACAGGTGAAGTTCAATCGCTCCATAAACAACACCATTTCCGTTATTTGAGGTGAAATAGCTGAAAAGTTTACTTGTAGTGAAATCATGATACTTAATGCATAATTTAACGTTTTATAGAAGAACAGACCAGTGTGTCGATATTCGGCTGGCCGGTCAGTTGGAAATGCTTCTTATCTGGAAATGCGACCACCAGCGGTTCAGAAAGCTGAGCGAGGGGAAACTATGGAACTATGGCAATTGCGGCACTAACGTCATTGACAAAAGTAATAAAAAACATCACATAGTAAAAATATGGAAGCTGAATAACAAAACTTGAAAACAAAAGATGCTTGAATCCTCAATTCTGGAAACATATTTCAGACGAAGGTAGCATCTATGCTCAGTAAAGGTCCAAACAATGCAGCAGAACAAAATCAAGTTGACGAAGGCACCATACATTGAGCGACCAGCTCCAGTACCTTTCAGGGATACCGATCGCTACCATTTTTCGATAGAAAATGCCCCCCGATGTAGAAAATCGCCGCATATCCCATATTCTGTCGGAGGCAGCGTTCAGTTGTACGGAAAGTTCCGACCGCTCATATGGACTGGTGGCAGGTTTTACAGAGTTATATGCAATTCAGAGTAATTTCACTGAGGCAATTAGTGTGGTAATGACATCTGTTGAATGAGGGACAACCAGCTACACACACATACATCGAAGTGTTTTTCTCACTCTGGTACCGTGCCATGAATTCGTAATCCCAAGGGATGTTAACTTTTAAACAAAAGATAATACGAAAGTTACCAATGTACTTTCCAAGACATCTGACATCAGGTGCTGAAACGGGACATTTTCTGAACAGTGTTGTTTCTAACATAGATAATCATCCTGAACAGTCAACATGGAAAATCAGCTTCAAACAGATTTATTTTGTCCCATTCAGCGGAGTACATTCGCTTCTGACATTGAGGGCTGTGCATCAGCCCGGCAGGTGAAATAGGGTACAATTTATTGAGCAGGGCAGATAGGATAATTTTTTTCTGTCGCTTGTTTTAGTCATTTCGTATCATTTGAATGACAAAAGTCACAGTAACAGCTGATAACATCTATCAAAATAAAACACGTAGTACGTATGTACTTCTGACCATTTAAAAGCATTCGAGAGTAATATTACAGGGACCTTTGATAATAAAAGGTTTCGCGCCCGCACGAATTTAGATACGGTTTGTGGACGGATTGAGGAACGTTTTTTTTTCTGGATTCGCAGAGAGTGGATAGTTTATTCTTTGAATGTGACAAATGTACTACAGGGATTGTTGCTCAGCCCGCTGTTATTTGCCATGTATGTTAATGACTGAGATGTCGACGTAGAAAACTGAATCAGAAGAATTGCGGACGACTCTAAGTTGGAGGCGTTGTTCTAGCCAGGAACTCTATCTAAGCTTCCAGCTTGATGTTGTATGGCTGGGAAATGGGCTGAAAAATGGCAGATAGCATTTAATGCAGACAAGTGTGAGATGGTCTGCGTTGTGAAGAAAGATACAACAGGTTTCGCAGCACATATTGAATATTTAGACTTTAGTATGCAGCATTTTAAAAGAAACCTGGCGATACAGATCGATAATTCAAGCAACACGGGCAGATCGGCTCGGGCTGAGCTCTGATCACAGTGGCCTTCACAATCAGATCACTGAGTACACGAGTTGGGACGTTATGCTGATGCTGAACAAAATGTTGGTGAGACCGTAGATAGAATATCGTGAGCTGTTCTGGCCAGCTACCAACAGCTTTGAAATATCAATAAGCTTGAAAATGTCCAGCGAAAATTTAAAAGAATTTGGAAGAGTAAAGAATCTTTATGTTCCTGTCAGGTTGAAAGGAAAGGTTAAAAGTTTGAGAGAGCCATGGTTTTCAAGGGATATTGGAAACTTGGTTCGGAAAAAGAGAGAGATCTACAATAAATATAGTCAGCATAGAGTAAATGAGGTACTCGAGGAATATAAAGAATGTAAAAAAAAATCTTAAGAAAGAAATTAGAAAAGCTGAGAGAAGATATGAGTTTGCTTTGGCAATAAGGGGTAAAATAAATCTAAAGGGTTTCTACAGTTATATTAATAGCAAAAGGATAGTGAAGGATAAAATTGGTCCCTAAGAGAATCAGAGTGGACAGCTATGTGTGGAGCCAGAAGAAATGAGGGAGATTTTGAACAATTTCTTTTCTTCGGTATTCACTAAGGAGAAGGATATTGAATTGTGGAAGGTAAGGGAAACAAGTAGGGTAGTTATGGAAACTATGATGATGAAAGACGAGGAAGTACTGGCGTTTTTAAAGAATATAAAAGTGGATAAGTCTCCGAGTCCTGAAAGGATGTTCCATAGGACCTTAAGGGAAGTTAGTGTAGAGTGCAGGGTCTCTTACAGAAATATTCCAAATGTTATTAGAAACGAGTATGGCGCCGGACGACAAGCATATTGCTCATCTGTTTCCATTGTTTAAAAAGGGTTCTAAGAGTAAACCTAGCAATTATCGGCCTGTAAGTTTGACATCAGTGGTGGGTAAATTAATGGAAATATTCTTAGAGATGGTATATATAATTATCTGGATAGACAGGGCCTGATTAGGAACAGTCAACATCGATATGTGCATGGAAGGTCATGTTTGACAAATCTTATTGAATTTTTTGAAGAGGTTGCTAGGAAAGTTGACGAGGGTAAAGCAGATAATGTTGTCTATATGGACTTCAGTAAGGCCTTTGACAAGGTTCCACACGGAAGGTTAGTTAAGAAGATTCAATTGTTAGGTATCAATATTGAGGAGTAAAATGGATTCAACAGTGGCTGGATGGGAGATGCCAGAGGGTAATGGGGGATAACTCCTTGTCGGGTTGGAAGCTGGTGACTAGTAGTGTGCCTCAGGGATCTGTACAGGGTCCGATGTTTTTTGTCATATACATTAATGATCTGGATGATGGAGTGGTAAATTGAATATTAAGTATGCAGATGATACTAAGATAGGTGACGTTGTGGATAATGAAGTAGGTTTTCAAAGCGAGCAGAGAGATTTAGACCAGTTAGAAGAGTGGGCTGAAAGATGGCAGATGGAGTTTAATGCTGATAAGTGGGAGGTGCTACATTTTGGTAGGACTAATCAAAATAGCACCTACATGGTAAATGGTAAGGCATTGAGGAATGCAGTAGAACAGAGTGATCTGGTAATAATGGTGCATAGTTCACGGAAGATGGAATCTCATATGGATAGGGTGGTGAAGAAAGCTTTTGGTATACTGGCACTTATAAATCAGAGCATTGAGTACAGGTGTTGGGATGTAAAGTCCCAGGTGTTGGGGTGCGCTCTGGAAAGTCCAAGGAGTTTCTAGTGTAGGTTGCATATTTGACACAACATTGTGGATCGAAGGGCTTGCAAGTTGCTGTCGATTTCTATGTTCTGTGTTCTATCCTTTGAGTGAAACTTTAACTAGAGTTCATGGGCTTGGCGAGACAGTTGAACTACAGTTTGTATGCAAGCAGTGTATGTAATAGAAGTTATTCACTCAGAGGGTTGAGCGGGTCTTCCACCGTCAGGAACACACATATATATATATATATATATATACTACATTTTACCCACTTAAAATACTCCCTATCATTAACAGAAAGCTATTGAGCTCTGCAAAGATCAGATTTGATGTTTATTTTGTGCACGTTGTACATGCTATGAAAGTTACTAATTATTAATGTTTCTCAAATTAGCAGCTCAAGTTTCGTGCCAAAATGAGATCCCCAAGACCCTTCATTTAAATATGTTACATTCAGTAACTCACACGCGCTAACCAGAAGCCATGAATGACCGCGGAGGTGCGTGCCCTGCTGCGGACCCGTGACTCCGCCTTCAAAACAGACGACAAGGAAGCCCCAACAACAGCGAGAGCCAAGCTGTCCCGGGCCATCAGAGAGACAAAGCGTGCACACGCCCAGCGAATCCACAGCCACTTCCAGAGCAGCGGCGAGACACAGCGCATGTGGAAGGGCAGCCAGGACATCACCAAATACAGGACAATTTCACCTGACTGTGCGGGTGATGCCTCCCACACAGATGCGCTGAGCAACCCCTACGCTGGTTTTGAGGCGAAGTATGACGTGGCCGCGAAGAAGTTCACCCCTCTTCCGACTGACCTGGTGTTGTGCATAATACGGCCGATATGAGGAGAACCCTGTGCAGGGTCAACCCACGGTAGGCTGCTGGACCAGACAATATTCCTGGCAGAGTGCTTAGAGGATGTGCAGACTAGCTAGCAGATGTTCTCACTGACATTTTCAACATCTCCCTGAGCAGCGCCACGGTTCCAACGTGCTTCAAGACGGCCACCATCGTCCCCGTGCCGAAGAAGTCATCAGGAGTGTTTCGAGAGGCTCGTCATGAGGCATATCAAGACCCTGCTGGCCCCCTCACTGGCGTTCGAACGCTGTTCATAGACTTCAGTTCCGCATTCAACACAATCATCCCTCAGAAACTGATTGGAAAGATGAGCCTACTGGGCCTAAACACCTCCCTCTGCAACTGGATTCTAGACTTCCTGACTGGGAGACATCAGTCAGTCCGGATCAGTCCGCATCTCCAATACCATCACACTGAGCACGAGGACCACCCAGGGCTGTATGCTCAGTCCACTGCTGTTCACTCTGCTGACCTACGCCTGTGCTGCAACACGCAGCTCCAACCACATCACCAAATTCGCCGATGACACGATCGTTGTGGGTCTCATCAGCAAGAACGACGAGTCAGCTTACAGAGAGGAGGTGCAGCGGCTAATGGACTGGTGCAGAGCCAACAACCTGTCTCTGAATGTGAACAAAACAAAAGAGATTGCTGTTGACTTCAGCAGGGCACGGAGCGACGACCCTCCGCTGAACATCGACGGCTCCTCGGTAGAAATCGTTAAGCACCAAATTTCATGGTGTTCACCTGGCAGAGAATCTCACCTGGTCCCTCAACACCAGCTCCATAGCAAAGAAAGCCCAGCAACGTCTTTACGTTCTGCGAAGGCTGAGGAAAGTCCATCTCCCACACCCCATCCCCATCACATTCTACAGGGGTTGTATTGAGAGCATCCTGAGCAGCTGCATCACTGCCTGGTTCGGAAATTGCACCATCTCGGATCGCAAGACCCTGCAGCAGATACTGAGGTCAGCTGAGAAGATCATCGTGGTCTCTCTTCCCGCTATCACAGACATTTAATAACCATATAACATATAACAATCACAGCACGGAAACAGGCCATCTCGGCCCTCCTAGTCCGTGCCGAAATCTTAATCTCACCTAGTCCCACCTACCCGCACTCAGCCCATAACCCTCCACTCCTTTCCTGTCCATATACCTATCCAATTTTACATTAAATGACACAACTGAACTGGCCTCTACTACTTCTACAGGAAGCTCATTCCACACAGCTATCACTTTCTGAGTAAAGAAATACCCCCTCGTGTTTCCCTTAAACTTCTGCCCCCCAACTCTCAAATCATGTCCTCTCGTTTGAATCTCCCCTACTCTCAATGGAAACAGCCTATTCACGTCAACTCTATCTATCCCTCTCAAAATTTTAAATACCTCGATCAAATCCCCCTCAACCTTCTACGCTCCAATGAATAGAGGCCTAACTTGTTCAACCTTTCTCTGTAACTTAAGTGCTGAAACCCAGGTAACATCCTAGTAAATCGTCTCTGCACTCTCTCTAATTTATTGATATCTTTCCTATAATTCGGTGACCAAAACTGCACACAATATTCCAAATTTGGCCTTACCAATGCCTTGGACAATTTTAACATTACATCCCAACTTCTGTACTCAATGCTTTGATTTATAAAGGCCAGCGTTCCAAAAGCCTTCTTCACCACCCTATCTACACGAGACTCCACCTTCAGGGAACTATGCACTGTTATTCCTAGATCTCTCTGTTTCACTGCATTCCTCAATGCCCTACCATTTACACTGTATGTTCTATTTGGATTATTCCTGCCAAAATGTAGAACCTCACACTTCTCAGCATTAAAATCTATCTGCCAACGTTCAGCCCATTCTTCTAACCGGCATAAATCTCCCCGCAAGCTTTGAAAACCCACCTCATTATCCACAACACTTCCTACCTTAGTATCATCGGCATACTTACTAATCCAATTTACCACCCCATCATCCAGATCATTTATGTATATTACAAACAACATTGGGCCCAAAACAGATCCCTGAGGCACATCGCTAGTCACTGGTCTCCATCCCGATAAACAATTATCCACCACTACTCTCTGGCATCTCCCATCTAGCCACTGTTGAATCCATTTTATTACTCCAGCATTAATAACTAACGACTGAACCTTCTTAACTAACCTTCCATGTGGAACTTTGTCAAAGGCTTTGCTGAAGTCCATATAGACTACATCCACTGCCTTACCGTCGTCAACATTCCTCGTAACCTCTTCAAAAAATTCAATAAGGTTTGTCAAACATGACCTTCCACGCACAAATCCATGCTGGCTACTCCTAATCAGATCCTGTCTATCCAGATAATTATTAATTCTATCTCTAAGAATACTTTCCATTAATTTACCCACCACTGATGTCAAACTGACAGGTCTATAATTGCTAGACTTACTTCTAGAACCCTTTTTAAACAATGGAACCACATGAGCAATACGCCAATCCTCCGGCACAATCCCCGTTTCTAGTGACATCTTAAAGATCTCCGTCAGAGCTCCTGCTATTTCTACACAAACTTCCCTCAAGGTCCTGGAGAATATCCTGTCAGGACTCGGAAATTTATCCACTTTTAAATTTCTTAAAAGCGCCAGTACTTCCACCTCTTTAATTGTCATAGGTTCCATAACTTCCTTACTTGTTTCCCACACCTTACACAATTCAATATCCTTCTCCTTAGTGAATACCGAAGAGAAGAAATCGTTCAAAATCTCTCCCATCTCCCTCGGCTCCACACATAGCTGACCACTCTGATTCTCTAAGGGGCCAATTTTATCCCTCACTATCCTCTTGCTTTTAATATAACTGTAGAAACCTTTCGGATTTACTTTCACCTTATTTGCCAAACCAACCTCGTATCTTCTTTTAGCTTTTCTAATCTCTTTCTTAAGATTCCTTTTACATTCTTTATATTCCTCGAGCAATTCCTTTACTCCATGCTGCCTATATCTATTGTAGACATCCCTCTTTTTCCGAACCAAATTTCTAATATCCCTTGAAAACCATGGTGCTTTCAAACCTTTAACCTTTCCTTTCAACCTAACAGGAACATAAAGATTCTGTACCCTCATAATTTCAGCCTTAAATGACCTCCATTTCTCTATTACATCCTTCCCATAAAACAACTTGACCCAATCCACGCTCTCTAAATCCCTTCGCATCTCCTCAAAGTTAGCCTTTCTCCAATCAAAAATCTCAACTCTAGGTCCTGTCCTGTCCTTCTCCATAATTATATTGAAGCTAATGCTATTGTGATCACTGGACCCGAAGTGGTCCCCAACACATACATCTGTCAGCTGACCTATCGCATTCCCTAACAGGAGATCCAACACTGCCCCATCCCTAGTCGGTACTTCTATGTATTGTTGCAAAAAACTATCCTGCACACATTTCACAAACTCTAAACCATCCAGCCGTTTTACAGAATGAGCTTCCCGGTCTACATGTGGAAAATTAAAATCTCCCACAATCACCACCTTGTGTTTACTACAAATATCTGCTATCTCCTTACACATTTGCTCTTCCAACTCACGCTCCCCATTAGGTAGCCTATAATACACTCCTATCAGTGTTACTACACCTTTCCCATTCCTCAATTCCACTCAAATAGCCTCCCTAGAGGAGCTCTCTAATCTATCCTTCGAAAGCACCACCATAAGATTTTCTCGGACAAGCAATGCAACACCTCCTCCTCTGGCCCCTCCTACTCTATCACACCTGAAGCAACTAAATCCAGGAATATTTAGTTGCCAATCACACCCTTCCTGCAACCATGTTTCACTAATAGCTTCAACATCATAATTCCAGGTATCAATCCACGCTCTAAGCTCATCTACCTTTCTTACAATGCTCCTAGCATTAAAATAGATACATTTAAGATACTCTCCACCTCCTCCTCTCTTTTCATCCCTAACAATGCATTCAAATTTATTATCCTTTTCTTCCTGCTCCCCTACTTCTTCGGGCTGAGCGCATCCCTTCTCCATCACCTGCCTTTCCTCCCTCACACAGTCTATTTACTTGCTCTACTGGTGAACTAATCTCCTCTCCCAAAGTTTCCTCAAAATGATTCCATTTGCACAGCACGGTGCATTTACGCAAAGCAAACAGCAGCATGAAGGACCCATGCACTCCTCATACAAACTCTTCTCCTTCCTGCCATCTGGGAAAAGCACCGAAGTGTTCGGGCTCTCACAACTAGACGACGTAACAGTTTCTTCCCCGAAGCTATCAGACTCCCGAATACCCAGAGCCTGGACTGACACCAACTTCCTGCCCTCAACAGTGACTATTGTCTTGTTTATTAGTTATTGTAAGGACTGCACTGTTTCGTGCACTTTATGCAGCACTGGGTTTTTCCGTAGTCTAGTGTTGTTGTTTTTTTTCTGTGTTGTTTTTACGTAGTTTAGTCTAGTTTTTGTACTGTTTCATGTATCACCATGGTTCTGAAAAATGTTACCTCGTTTTTCTGTGTACTGTACCAGCAGTAATGGTCGAAATGACAATAAAAAGTGACTTAACTTGACTTGAATTATTTGCACCTCTGATGCCTGACTTGTCGTACTCTACCCAGAGGCAGTTCGTTCACTTTTAGTCCCCTCCTGACACCCAGCTCTTATCTATGGCTGCGAGTAACTGTCTGCAACTGACAGTTGGAACCCCTGGTCGGGCGCTTCGACGGACGGGCTAAACCAGGTGAGAGTAGCTGGGAAACTTGAACCCCCGTGTGTTCGAGATTTGCTTACCCCAGCACGTGAAGCCAGTTCCCGGACTCGGCCGATGAGATCAGCTAAAAGAGCCAACAACCAAGAAGCCGGTGCAACAACGCTTCATGCAGAGCGAAGGGCAAAACAAGACACAGGAGGAGTCACTGAAATGCACTACAGCCGAGAAAGTCTCCGATCTTGACGTTCTATCCTGCCGTTGGACCAAGACGTTTGAGGCCGAGAGATTGGAACTGCCCCAGTGCAATAGATCTTTCACAATGAAATCCTTCCTTCAAATGATACGCTATCGTCTGAAACGACGGACAATCAACAGCCGAAAGACCTGTATTGTGCTGTACGTTTTCTATGTTTCCCTGTTTTTATCAATAGTGGCATTTATAGTACCATGTAGAGTAGGAGATGGCTTTGTAATGTGGACAAAATTCTCGTACAACTATAGCTATGAACCTGATATTACCGGTTTTACAGTTCAGAGGAGATACTGTTCGGTCAATGTACCAACGAGTGACAGAAACATCAGTGGACATAAAGATTTTTAACTTCGGCTTTTGTTGTTATTTTCGTATTCATACGTATCTGGTGTGACCCAGCGGATAAGAATAAATATTCACTCTTTTTTTCTATCATCAGATTTGGCAGTGCTTATATTTCGAGGCAACGGCACATTTTTATTTTTATATGTCTAAATGAAATTCTTTGTTATTTATATGCAAGTCCCGTTACGCTCTTATATTTAGTCAGTCCGCACGAAAAAAATCCGGACGTTGTTTACTGGGTTCGCAGATAAATAACCGCAGTGACGAAAATAGATGTAGCTTGTGTTCAGTAGGTTCAGATAATTGAAACCACAGGGGAGCATAAGAATACCGAGCTTTCATCACCTTTACACAACCGATGTGATTTCCTCTGAAGTCTCATACCAGGAATAAAATAGTGAATATAATTGTTAAAATACCCTGCATACGTGTAAACATATGTTACGTAAACTTAGCCTTTATAAATGAGCTGTTTGCCGCGAATAAATGTGTATGATTTTGTTGTTTTAAACAGGTGGTGTTGAACAACAGTAGAGGATTATTGCACATCACTAGTCAGATTAATTACAGTCAATGTGAAATATAGTTAACCCGTTATGAATCGGCATTTGCAGAATAACGAGATGCGCTCAGTTGTATGCTCGTGTAAGATAAAATTAAGACAGTTTTTAAAGACTTTGAACTAATTTGTAAATATTGTTCGAATGAGATAAAGCATTGCAAGGAACAGAATGAACTGATCTCTGCAGGATGAACAGCAACCTGAAAAACAATCGGATAAATATGCACAAGCTCTAGAATGTGGGAGATGAAAACAGATGGAGGAGATATCTCTCTTGTTCAGCTCTTTGCCCTTTTCTCCTGTCATTTCCAGCTTTGGAAACTTATTTTCATTTATAAGACTAAACGAATTTGGTGCAATTACCCTGAAGGCCTCTCACATTCATTATTGTGAGCTATCGGTTCTAATTTAAATCTGGACTCGTCTGCGTATCACTGGAAACAGAATCGGGATTTGCATAAAAATGTGCCACTCGTATTCAGTGGCTCTAGGTAATGGTCCCGATCTGGAAATTGAATAGTATTCTCACTGAATTGCTTACTGTGCAATGATGGGTAGATCTTTATATTGCATAACCGAACTTTACTGCGGTTTCCCATCATGAAGAACGTTTTTATTGCTGTTTCTCCAGAACAACTACTGCACATACACTGACAATGTCTTTGCTGACCATGATGATGACGATATTGTTAGTCCTGGCACATCACTGACCAGACTAATAATACTGTTTACTCTGCAGACTTACCAGTGACAAACAGTTAATTTGCAGAGACTAATTTGCTAATAATTTGCTAACAGAGAATAATTTGCTAATGGACATTGATTTAAGGCGACAAGGGAGAATTAATAGGAAATGACCAGCTTTGACCAGCTAAGTGGGAAAGTATATGGAGAGAGGTACCCGAGGATGTGTTTGAGGTATACACTTTCACAGCATTCATAATGTAATTGGACATTCCACAGAAATCTACCAGATGCTTGAATCCTCCATTCTGGGAGACGTTTCAGACGAGAGTAGAATTTGTTCTGGGTAAATGTCCGAACTGTGCAGCGGATCAAAAGCAAGACGATGGCACCTCACATATAGTGACCAGCTGCAGTATCTTATCACGGACACCAATTACTGAAATTGCAAGAGAAAAAATGTAGCAAATCGATGAATATACCATATTCTGTCAGTAGCGGCATTCGGTTGTACGAAACGATCCAAATGTTCATCTGGCCTGGTGCCAGGTTTTACAGAGTCATCTGCAATTCTGAATAATTCCTCTGAGGTAATTAGTGTGATTATTACATTAGTCACATTAGGAACAACCAGTTACACAAACACTTATATTAAAGTATTTTTCTCACTCTGTCACCATGCAATAAAGTCGTCTCGCCAAGGTATGTTACGTTATTAACTTCTAAACAAATGATAATATGAACATTGCCAATTTAATTTCCAAGACATCTGACGTCACATGCTGAAATAGGATATTTTCTGATCAATGTTGTTTCTAACATAGACAATCCTCCTGAGCAATCAACGTGGACAATCAACTACAATCAGATTTATTTTGTCACATGCATCGGAGCTCATTCGCTTCTGACACAGAGGGCGGAACATTAGATTAGCAGGTAAAATGGAGTACACTTTATTGAAGGAGAAGATAGGATCATTCTCTCGTTCTAGTCATTTCGAATCTTTTGAATGGCGAAAGTCACAGTAACTGCTGATGGCATGTTTCACAATAAAACACGCTGTACGTACGTTCTCAGCATTTAAATGAGATCGAGAGCAATATTCCAGGGACATTTCGTAATAAAAAAGTTACGCGGGCCTCACGACTTTAGCTGCGGTTTGTGGACGGTTTGATGAACCTTCTTTTCTGGATTAGCAGAGCATGGTTGATTGATTATTTGACTGTGACAAGTGTACAGCAGGGATTGGTGTTAGGTACGTTGTTATTTTTCATATATGTTAATAACTTAAATTTCGATGTAGAAAGCTGAAGCAGAAAACAATTCGAAGGAATCCTAAATTGGGGGCGTTGTTACACCCAGGAACTCCATCCAAGCTAGTGGCTTGATGTTTATGGGCTGGAAAATGGGTTGAAACATGGCAAATAGAATTTAATACAGTCAAGTGTGAGGTGGTCTCCCTTGCGAGGCAAGATTAAACAAGTTAAGAAGCACACATTGAATAGGTGCACTGTTGTGTGCAGTATTTAAAACAATCACCCACGAATACAGATCGACAATTCCGGGAAAGCGGTGTCACTGGCAGATCGACTTCTATTGAGCTCTAATCACATTGACCTTCACAATCACTTCACTGAGTACAGGAGAGGGTACGTTATGCTGAAGCCGTACAACACTTTGGTAAGGCCGTAGGTAGAATATCGTGGGCTAATCTGGTCAGCTACCTACAGTTTTAAAATGTCAATGTGCTTCAAAGTGTGCAACGATAATTTGAAAGGAAGATTTCGGGGACTGAGGACAAGAGTTAAAGGGCAAGTTGAACAGGTTATGAATTTGAACTCCAGGCCGGGTCTTCTCATGCTGCTGTTGGAACACCCGTCTGCTTCCCCCACCACCACTCTGCAATCCCGTCTCCCTCAGATCCCAGCGTCAGCTCCTGGGTCCTCAAAGGTTCCATCTTCCTCTCACCCCAACCATCCCCTCTCCGCTGACAATGCCAACCTGCCTTCCCCCTTGGATTCCAGCTCTCATCGGTGCCGGGTCTTCACCATCCCCTCCGGCGTTCCGCTCTCTGAGGCAAAGTACTCTGTCCTCAGTAAGAGCATCACATTTGTCCCCCCTGCTCCCATACCTCAGCAAGTTCCGCGTGCGCCATGACGCTGAATTCTTCTTCCGCCGGCTCCGTCTCCAAGCTTACTTTTTCGGCAAGGGCTCTCCTAATCCTACCGATGACCCCTTCTCCCGTCTTCAATTCTCCTCTTCATGGACACCCCGCTCTGGTCTTCTGCCTGCTCTGGATCTTTTTATTGCTAACTGCCGATGGGACATCAATCGCCTCGACTTCACCACACCTTGTTCCAATTCCAACCTCACTCCTTCCGACCACTCCCTAAGCACCAATCTTAACCTGACCATAAAATCCTCCGATAAGGGGGGCGCTGTGGTAGTGTATTGTACCAACCTCTACCTTGCCGAGGCACAGCGACAACTCGCTGATACCACCTTTTATTTACCTCTCATTTTCGGGTACAGTTGTAACAATGCACCAGATGCCCAATATGTTGACTCCAGCCGCTCTTTTTGCTAATCTTCAGCGTCCCGAGCATGTCTAGCAGCGTCCGATTAAACCTCTCCGGTTGGGGATCACCCTTTGGATGGTAGGACGTAGTCCTTGATTTCTCAATTTCCAGCATATCCAATAATTCGTAGATGAGTTAACTCTCAGGGTTCCGTCCTTGGTCACTACGTCTCCACCGGGGAAGGCCATAATGCACAAAATACTTCTCCGATTGCACTTTCGCCACCTTAGTCGCCCTCTGATCCTTGGTAGGGAACGCCTGACCAGGGAAAGTTTTAACCTTTCCTACTTCAGCCGGTTAAGCACTTTCATTAGCCTCGCTTCGAGTTCTTCCAAGGTGGATCCAAATACTATCAGGTCGTCAGCACTTTAAGGAAGTTCATATCCCCCACGGTCTTCTCCATGACCCTCTGAAAGGTGGCAGGGGCTCCCAATATGCCGTGGGGCATCTTTCCGAACTGAAAAATAATCCCAGAGGACATATGAAGGCTGCCTTCTCCTTATCCGACTCACTCATAATCCCCCAGCGATTCAGACAATTTAGCCTTCGCTCTAGACGGAAAAGTTACTCAGAAAGCTTTTCCCCTTTCTCCTGACGCAGGTTCCGAATTGCCCCTAAAAGCTCTACCGTGCTCCACGTCAGAACAAAAGCCTTCTCTAAGGCGTTTAGACACTTCTTCCAAGAAGCCAAGGGCTCGTTAACTTTCACGCCTTTTACTCTTTCAGCTGCTACCCCTCTCAAACTTTCTCCCAATCTCTGTCGCTTCTCTTCCTCAGAACACTGCCACTCACCTAGTAGCTGGGAGGTCTGTTTTATCCAGGTCTCATAATATTCTTCCCCTTCGGGGGTGGGAGTCCTCCCTAAGAAAATGCTTAACTTCTGACGCGGACCCACCGCCCTGTTCACCTGGGATTTAATGGCTGAGGCCAACTCAGAGCCGTCCCCTTCCGTGGGGAATGAGAACTAATTAAATTTTCCATAGCTGATCACTCCCTTCATCATTTTTCAAGAAATGATTGGACCCGCTGTCTAAAATCTCCGTCCCCAGCTCCCAAGGAGCTTAGAAAGGATCTTGTGTTCGGCTGGAAATATTGGCCGAGGTTTGAGACCCCATAGGGATTACTGCTTCTCATATTGTGTTATGTTCTAGCGTAATGTAGGGGAGTGGTCGATGAAACGAGTCTGAAACAGGACACGCCGGTTACTGCTGGGAGATTTAAATTCAAAAGATTAGAGACCTCCAACTGGAACCGGAGAAATGCCTCAGTGGGATCGAAGTGCCGAGGGTACGTTATGTGGAATCGGAATTAGTATTCGGACATGTGCCGATATACTGTGGGCAGCTTCACTTACATACTGCTCACGCCATTCAAATCAGTATACAGTTCATTGAGGCAAAGCAAAGGAAAACAACCAGAGGATGGAGAATGAGGAGTCACAGCTACAGCAATGCAGTGCAGTTAAAACATAAGTTGGAAGATAAAAAGGCAGTTTCTCTCCTCAGGGGAAATCCCCGTAGAACGGTTAGTGCTGGACATTTTGCTGCGAGCGCAGGAAAAGAATAGATAATAAGAGGTAATTAGGGTGCCATCCATGATAAAATTAACTTCATGTGTGTGGGTCATAGACAGGAGAGAGAGAGAGAGAGAGAGAGAGAGAGAGAGAGAGAGAGAGAGAGAGAGAGAGAGAGAGAGAGAACGTCGGAATTGGCGTGAGGCAGAGGGAACGAGGGAGAGCTTGCGAGGTAAAGGTCGTGAGGCAGATGACGCGAAGGTCAAGAGAGAGGGCATGTGGGAAAGACAGAGAAAGATAGAATAAGAGAGGGATCGTGAAGCTATTGAGACATTGTGAGTGAGACAGGGAGAGAGAATTATGTACTGCTACTACTGTAGAAATTTGTTTTTCTTTTTGTATTAAAATCGTACGAGTTCTAACAATATGTTTTCGTTCAACACGTGTGCACGCTCCTTTATTTACGGGTGCGCAAGTCAATGCTCATAACTGAATCGAAAAAAACATACAGTAAATGAATTTTAATACAAATTTCATTACAAAGAGGCTATTTGAAGGCATATGAATAAACAGAGATGGAATGCTATGAATCACATACAGCAATCACTTTAGCCTGGGTGGTTGTGGAGGGGGGTAGTCATATACAGGAGTGTCTGTGGAAATTAGTGAGATTGCAGGAAGGAATGTTATCTCCATCACGCCAGGGACAAGGATGTCTCTGAGAAGGTACAGGCCATTCTGAAAGGGAAGGTTGAGCAGCCAGAAGTCGTGGTCCTCATTAGAACTAACGACAGAGTGACAATGTCATGCAAAGTGTATTCAGGGAGTTAAGAAGTAGGAACGCTGGGCTGGTGATTTCAGGATTTCTTCAGTTGCCACATGCTTGCGAGTTGAGATATGGTAAGTTGGTACACCAAAGTGAGTGGCTAATAATCTGGTGCAGGGAACACAGAAAATTAGGCTCTCTTGCAGAATAAGTGGGGCTGGTGTAACGAGGATGGGTTACACTGAAGGGGAACTAATGTTCTCACAGGGAATCTTGCTGGAGTCACCCTGATGATTTTTATCATGTGGCATGTGGAGAGTTTGTTGGGATCCAGAGCTACAGGTCAGTAGGTAACATTGAGCGGAAGGTAGAGGTGAGGTCAAAGAACCCCAAAAGGAAGTAAATCTGGGGCCACATTAATGAGCACAGTGCCACCGAAGGGCAGAGTTTATTTCAGTGCAAAGTGTAGAACAGTGAAAACAGGTGTACACAGAGCCTGCATTAGTAACGCCACGCTGATTCATCCTTTACAGAGATCTGGTTGAGAGAAGGGCAGGACTAGTATCTGAACATTCCAGGATTTATATGATTCAGACAGTCCAGAGGGTGCAAAAAGAAGTTGGGGAGCTGTACTGCTGATCAGGCAGTATTCCACAAGTTTGAGGTCATCCCAGAGGCTCATCCTGTAAGACAATTTGGGTAGAAATCAGGAATAATAAAGGTGAAGGGATTATACTGCAGCCCTTAAATACCCAGTAAGATGAGAGGAAGAGGTATGGCAGCAGGTTATGGAATAATGTAAAAAAAATAGTGTGTGAATAATCTCCCCAGAATGACTGGGGCTCCCTTACTACCTGAGGCTTAGATGGGGCATTATTTGTGAGGTGTATTCAGACAGGTTTCCAGAAACAGTGTATAGTTGGACTGCCAGGGAGGGGAACATATTTGACATAGTGTAGGGAAATGATTCCAGCAAAATAATTGGAGATTCATTGGAAAAAAAATAAGGATGGTAATGCAGAAAGTTTTCAGATGATAATTGATAAGGATAAAAATGGACCTGCAAGTGGATGAATGTAAGCTTGTGAGACAAGTTACAGCAGAACTGAGCTGGAATCATAGAGAGTAGTCTGGGAGCTGATATTACTGGTTACAGCTAATGTTAATTGATGTCTGACATGCGAGCGTCACTTACAGTGCAGACAGTCAGAATTTAGGAGTTCCCTTTTCCTGTGAGGAAGGTAGAGAAGGACAGGGTTGCTCAGGAACTTAAGGTGATGAAAAAAATATTGTATTTGTTTAAAAATGCACGAGGAGTCATGTGTAAGGTTGAGGAAGAAAAAATTAGATAGGGTCTTGGAGGACCATACCGGAAGCAAGAAACAAGTCACACTGTGAATCAGGAGAGCAAACAGTGACCAGAAAATGAATACATTGAGTTTATGCCTGGAGGCATAGTTAACATGTGAGGCAGAAAATGAATACTTTGCATTCAATGGCGTTCACTAAAGAGAAGGACATGGAGGACAGCGTGATCAGGTGGGGGTATGGTGATCTTCTCTGGCATGTTGATACTAAAGAGGAGGTGCTGTTGGGACTCTCAGACCATTTAGAAGGGTTAATCCTTTGGGTTATTTAGTCCTTTGGGATACACAGACCACATGCAGTTAAATATGATGTTTAAACTGCTGGTACCGTAGTGTAAGGAGACAGAACTTAACAACATCTAGCCTGTACTGCAAGGGGAAGAGGAGAGTCTATCTCTGGTGTAAACATGCCCTACATATGTGACTGCTCAAGAAAGGCAGCAGTTGAATGCAGGGACAATGAACTTTACAGTATCTAGACCTTAATTACCAGGATAATACTCACAGCAGTTTGCAGTGAGCACATGGACCTGTACTTACCCAGCACTGTACTCCACCATTAAACACTTGTACAACACAGGCACAAAAAGGACAGACACCTGTACAACCCAGATACTGGACCGCTATTCATAAACATAATCTATCCCCTCCCTCTCACTGGGCATCTCCCGGGAAGTAACAGAGAGTTGATAAAAGAGAACCTTGAATTATGTGTCCTTCAATTTCCACGGAAAATAGCGTCTATGGCAAGCACTGAAACTACACCCCTGTCCAAACATCTGACACCCATCTTTTAGATAACATTACCATAATATCACCTGAAAAACACAGGTCAAGCTCATTAATCATTTAATTAACAAATTATGGCACTACATGAAAGATATAACTGCGCCTTCCTTGCTTTCACTAATGCAAATTGATCTATGATGTGATCAAAGTCAGTATTTTTCAGTTTCTTCTCCTTCGAGGAATAATTTCTCGGCTAACGACTCATTGTCGGTGTGGAGAGGCCTGCAGGAGGTCACTGGCTACAGGAGACGCACAGCACCCCCTGCTGAGGTAACAAAGCTTTGGCTGATGACCTTAATACCTTTTACTGTAGATTTGAGAGGGTCCATATTACACCTGTCCCTCCCCCCTCTTCGGTCTCTCTTCCTGCCTTCCCTCGACCATCACTCACTGGTACTCATCCCCCAATCACTGCAATCACCTCCCTTCCATCTCTGCCCAGCCCCCCTAGGTCACAGCTTAGAATCAGCAAAGGAGAAGTATGTCGACTGTTCCAACGGCTTAAGACCTGAAAATCTCCAGGCCCAGATGGGGTCTCCCCCTCCTGTCTACGAGCCTGTGCTGATCAGCTGGCTCCCATCTTCACTCAGCTCTTTAATAGATCTCTGGAGCTGAGTGAGGTTCCGACTTGCTTCAAGCGCTTTACCATCATCCCGGTCCCCAAGAAACCCACCATCACAGGACTGAACGACTACAGACCTGTCGCATTGACATCTGTGGTCATGAAATCCTTTGAACGTTTGGTGTTGAACTACCTGAAAACCCTCACCAGCAGCCTGCTGGATCCCCTGCAGTTTGCCTACCGGGCAAATAGGTCAGTAGACGATGCAGTCAACCTGGGACTGCACTATATCCTGCAACATCTGGATCGTCCTGGGACCTATGCTCGGATGCTGTTTGTGGATTTCAGTTTGGCGTTTAACACCATCATCCCTCATACCCTCTGCTCCAAATTGTCTCACCTCACTGTGCCATCTGACCTCTGCGATTGGATTTACAACTTACTGACCAACAGAAGTCAGCAGGTAAGGATGGGACAGGTCACCTCGGATACTCGAATCACCAACACCAGCACACCCCAGGGGTGTGTCCTCTCTCCACTGTTGTTCTCCCTCTACACCAATGACTGCACCTCCTCCAACCCCTATGTGAAGCTTTTGAAGTTTTCAGATGACACCACTGTCATCGGACTCATCCAGAACAGTGATGAGTCTGCATATTGACAGCAGGTGGACTAACTGGTACTCTGGTGCAGTCGGAACAATCTGGAGTTGAACAAGCTCAAGACAAAGGAGATGATATTGGATTTCAGGAGACATCTCCCCATTATATCCCCCCTCACAGTCCTCAGCAGCCCTGTGTCCACCGTGGAGAACTTCAGGTTCCTGGGAACCACCATCTCTCAGGATCTGAAGTGGGAGCAGAACATCAGCTCCACCCTGAAGAAGGCCCAGCAATGGATGTACTTCCTGCGGCTCTTGAGGAAATATGGTCTGCATCAGGAATTGCTGCTGCAGTTCTACACTGCAGTCATTGAGTCTGTCCTGTGCACCTCCATCACTGTGTGGTTTGGAGCCGCCACCAAGCAGGATAGAACCAGACTACAGCGCACAGTGAGGACTGCCGAGCGCATCATTGGAGCCTCCCTGCCCTCTATTGTGGACCTGTACTCTTCCAGGTTGAAGAAGAGGGCGGGGAACATCATAAAGGACTCCTTCCATCCTGCGCACGGACTGTTTGAACTGCTTCCATCTGGTAGGCGCTTCAGATCCCTCCAGACTAAGACTAATAGGCACTGGAGTTTTTTCCCTACTGCGGTCACTTTTCTGAACAGTTAACTGCTGGTTAACTGTTGGCTAACTATCACTTGGATTGCACTACTTGTATGTATAATCTATATTTTCATTTATATTTATCATTATTATTGTTATGAGCAGAGAGACAACATCTGCCGGAAGTAAATTCCTTGTATGTGCACAGGTACTTGGCGATTAAAGTCTGATTCTGATTCTGATTCTACACTCAGCAGAGCAAGAACACAGAGTCTGCCTTGACCCATGGAGGTTCTTAAATAAAAACGTATTAGTTTTAAATTGCTGAATGATCTCTTAAAGCTGGCGATGGAAATTGCGATGATTAGCATTAACTGAACAGCAATATGAAGATTGGGGAAGATGCTCTCATCTCCATACTGAACAATAAATTCAAGAAGCTTCATATTTTCACCTTGACCCGCCTTGATAGCAACATACTGCAATCCAAAATTCCTTCATATAGCTGCTGTCCATCAACAACAAATTCACCCAAATTTTTGCACTTCTCCCTAGGTTGTTTCTATCAGTGTCGTAACAGTCCCTCAACATCCAGAAGCAACCCAAATTTGGCGACACTGTTGTGCAAACGAGCAAACCATTCATCAATTTCTCTGTAAAGATGATCGAGTGTTGCCTTCATGAATCTTTCCAATTCCTCCATAGCTGTTAACCCAGTGTTTCTCGAGTTCTCATTAGCCATTCGTTTCTTTGGTCTCTGACCTCTTTCAGCTCCATTTTCCCTCTTCTTCATGAACCATAGAACATTATAGCACAGAACCAGGTCTTTTAGCCCTTCTTGGCTGTGCCAAACCATTTTTCCACATAGTCCCACTGACCTGCACCTGACCCATATCCCTCCATACACCTCTCATCCATGTACCTGTCCAAGTTTTTCTAAAATGTTAAAAGTGACCCCACATTTACCACTTCATCTGGCAGCTCATGCCACACTCCCACCACTTTCTGTGGGAAGAAAACCCCCCCTTAATGTTCCCTTTAAGCTTTTCCATTTTCACGCTTAACCTCTGCTTTTTTTTCTCCCTTAGCCTCAGTGGAAAAAGCCTGCTTGCATTCACTCTATCTATATCCATCATAATTTTATATACCTCTATCAAATCTCCCCTTATTCTTCTGCTCTCCAGGGAATAAAGTCCTAACCTATTAAACCTTTCTCTGCAACTCAGTTTCTCAAATCCCGGCAAAATCCTTGTAAACCTCTGCACTTTTTCAAACTTATTAATGTGCTTCCTGTAATTTGTCGACCAAAACTGCACATGATACTCCAAATTTGGCCTCGCAAATGCCTTATACAACCTCACCATAACATTCCAACTCTGAAACTCAAAACTTTGATTTATAAAGGCCAATGTACCAAAAGCTCTCTTTAAAACCCTATCTACCTGTGATGCCACTTTTAGGGAATTTTGTATCTGTATTCCTATATGCCTCTGTTCTCCTGCACTACTCGGTGTCCTACCATTTACCTTGTATGTTCTGCCTTGGTTTTTCCTTCCAAAGTGCAATACCTCACACTTGGCTGTATTCAACTCCATCTGCCATTTGTCAGCCCATTTTTTCCAGCAAGCTTTGAAAACCCACCTCACTGTCCACTACATGCCCAATCTTTGTATCATCAGCAAATTTCCTGATCCAATTTACCACATTATCATCCAGATCATTGATATAGATAACAAATAACAGTGGACCCAGCACTGATCCCTGTCAGATGCCTCCACTCAGAGAAGCAATCCTGCTCTACCACTCTCTGACTTCTCCCATTGAGCCAATGTCTAATCCAATTTACTACCTCACCATGTATACCTAGTGACTGAATCTTCCTAACTAACTTCCCATGTGGGACCTTACTGAAGTCCATGTAGACAATATCCAATGCCTTCCCTTCATCCACTTTCCTTGTAACCTCCTTGAAAAACTCTAATAGATTTGTTAAACATGATCTACCTCACACAAAGCCATGTTGACTCTCCTTAATAAGTCTCTGTCTCTCTAAATACTTGTAGATCCTATTTCTTAGGACTCCTTCCAATAATTTCCCTGCTACTGATGTCAAACTGACTGGCCTATAATTTTCTGGAGTACTTTTAGGTCGTTTTTTAAACAACAGCACAACATGAGCTATCTTCTAATCCTCCAGCACCTCACCTGTAGATACCGACATTTTAAATATATCTGCCAGGGCCCCTGCAATTTCAGCACTAGTCTCCTTCAAGGTCTGAGGAAATACTTTATCAGGTCCTGGGGATTTATCTATTCTGACTTGCCTCAAGATAGCAAGCACCTCCTCCTCTTCAATCTGTATAGGTTCCATGACCTCACTACTTTTTTGCCTTATTTCCATTGACTCCGTGCCAATTTCCTTAGTAAATTAAGATGCAAACAAGCCATTTAAGATCTCCCCAATTTCTTTTGGTTCCATACATAGCCGACCACTCTGATCTTCAAGAGGACCAATTTTATCCCTTCCTGTCCTTTTGCTCTTAAGATACCTGTAGAAGTTCTTTGGAGTATCCTTCACCTTGACTGCCAAAGCTACTTCATGTCTTCTTTTAGCCCTCCTGATTTCTTTCTTAAGTAGTTTTTTTGCACTTTTTATACTCCTCAAGTACTTTATTTGCTCCCTGATTACTATACATGTAATATCTCTCTCTTTTCTTCTTTAACAGATTTCCAATATCCCTTGAGAACCAAGGTTCCTTATTCTTATTTACTTTGCCTTTAACACTGACAGGAACATAGAAACTCTGCACTCTCAAAATTTCTCCTTTGAAGGCCTCCTACTTACCAACGACATCCTTGCCAGAAAACAAACTGTTTTTTAGATCTTTCCTCATTTCTTCATATTTGGCCTTTTTTCAGTTAAGAACCTCAACCCGAAGACCAGATCTAGGTTTATCCATGAGCAAGTTGAAACTAATGGTGTTATGTTCACTGGAACCAAAATGTTCCCCTACACACACTTCTGTCACCTGTCCTAACTCGTTTCCTAATAGGAGATCTAATATTGCATATGCTGTAATCGGCACCTCCATATATTGATTTAGAAAACTTTCCTGAACACATTTTACAAACTCAAACCCGTCTAGACATTTAACAGTATGGGAGTCCCAATCATTACGTGGAAAATTAAAATCCCCTACTATCACAACTTCATGTTTCCTGCAGTTGTCTGCTATCTCTCTGCAGATTTGTTCCTCCAATTCTTGCTGACTCTTGGGGGGAACTATAATACAACCCCATTAATGTGGTCATACCTTTCCTGTTTCTCAGCTCCACCCATATGGCAAATCTGCCCTCTAATCTGCCCTGCCTGAGCACTTTCCCTGTAATTTGGGTCCTCAAGACCTAGCAACATCTTTGTAATTTTTTTCTGCACTTTCAGTTTTATTTACATTGTTTTTGAAGGTACATGACCAAAACTGCACACAATACTTGAAAATAGGCTTCAACAACATCTTGTACAATTTCAACATAACATCCCAACTCCTGTACTCAACACATTGATTTATGAAAGCCAATGTGCCAAAACCTTTTTTTAGAATCTATCTACATGTGATGCCACCTTCAAGGAATTATGGATCTGTGTTCCCAGACCTTCTGTTCTACTGCTCATCGTGCAAGACCTATCCTGGGTTGGTCCTCCCATAGTGGAACACCTCACACTGGTCTATATTAAATTTGCAGATGAGTTGTTTGAACTCATCTCAGGCTGATAAATTTAGAGTCATAGAACACTGCAACGTAGAAACAGACCCCTTGGCCCATCTTTCATTCCTCTGCACACCTTGTAGCACATCAGTTGACAACCTTAACATTTCTTTAGGATTTGTCTGTTTTTTTAATATATATAAGCTGAATTGCTAGCTCAAAACTCAACCCAGCACGGATGAAAATCATGCAAGGAGCCAGCTGGATTTTGACCCGGGATCACTCGCCTTGAAGTCTGGTGCAGATGCCCCTATAACTCCGGCTACTTGGCCCATCTAGTTGGAGCCAAACAGTTAATTTGCCTAGTCCTGAAAACCTGCACCCAGACTATTCCCCTCCTGACAATGTATTTATCCAAATTTCTCTTCAGTGTTGAAATCAAACCTTCATCCACCACTTCCACTCATTCCACACACTCACCACTCTCTGAGTGAAGATGGTCCCTCTCATGTTCTCCTTAAATATTTCACCTTTCATCCCCTAGTTCTAGTCTCCCTCAAACTCAGTGGAAAAAGCCTGCTTACATTTACCCTGTATATCCACAATCAGTTTGCTGGAGTCCTGCTCAGCCATGCCATTGACTGTTTCCCATTCTCTGGACCTAGCAGAAGCATGTTTACATGAATGTGTATGCTTGCACTTCCATCCCATATTTGGACTGATGTGAGTGTTCTCACTTCTTGCCGAAGCATGATCCAACCAGTTACCTTCCACCAACATACTTATTTATCTGGCTGAAATTGCTCTCACGTTGAACAACATTTCCTTTAATTTGGGCTACTTGGAAGCACATGATAAAATAGGCTGAAGACAGCATGGGTTCCTTAGGGGGAAATTTTACCTAACTGAAATGTTGGAATTCTTTTTAAGGAAATGATATGTAGAATAGACAAAGGTGAGTCAGTGAATGTTGTTTACTTGCATTTTCAGAAGGCCTTTGACAAGGCGCATGCATGCAGTGAGTAAACACGATAAGAGCCCATGGTATTACAATAAGGTTACTAGCATTGGCTGACTGGCTGGAGGCAAAGAATGGGAATACAGGAGGTCTTTTCTGATTGGCTGCTGGTGACTAGTGGCATTCCCCAGGGATTAGTGTTAGGACCACTCTTTTCAACTATTTGGATGATGGAATTGATGGTTTTGTGGCCAAGTTTGCAGACAATACAAAGATAGGTGGAGGGTCAGGTAGTGTTGAGGAAGCTGGGAGTCTGCATAAGGACTTTGATAAATTGGGGGAATGGACAAGGAAGTAGTAGATGGAATATGTATAGGGAAGTGCATGGTCATGCACTTTGGCAGAAGGAATAATGACATTGACTCTGCACTATGTGCTGCCATGGCTTCACATGACCCCATACCCCACAGGCAATGTTCCCTCTAATTTTTAGTAGTCAGTGTGTGCAAAAATCTTATGTTGTGCTAATTTTTTTCCCGCGACAATAGTAGGTGCGCACTGAATGCACACATGGCACAGTTTGTGTAGGTTTACAAAATATTTGACATAAAACTGCACAGAATAACAACAAAATAACATACATATTTAAGTCACTCAGTCATTTTTCTCTCTCCTGTCTTTGGCATTTACCCATTATTTGTGAACTTTATCTATCTGGACTATTATCTAGACTAGTGGTCGCCAACCCATCGATCGCGATCGACTGGTCGATCTTAGAGACTTTCCCAGTAGATCCCGGAAAAAAAAAAGAAAAATAAATACACAAATACTGTTGAGAGATTGTTTCCGGGTTGCGGGGTTTTATTTCCGTTCTCTCTGGCCAGTGTGCATGCATGTAGCTCCCCTGCCACACACTACACAGTGTAATTCAATGGTCCCCAACCACCAGGCCATGAGGAAACAATATGAGTCAACTACACTTTTCCTCATTCCCTGTCATGCCCACTGTTGAATTTGAACGCACGCGAGGTCATCAGTCGCCTAAATGCAGTGACACCCTCGAGCCAGTGTTCACCTGACGCAGCCGGCGAGAACTGCTGATGCTACTGGCCTGGAGCACGAATAGATGAGTGCCACCTCTAAACCTGTTCACTGCACCGAATGTTCGTGGGGAAGCTGGTGCTAAAATATTTGCAGACGACCTAATTCAGGCTCAAGGTTTTGTAAGTATCAGAGCAGGTACCGCGCTGTGATCTACTAAAACAAACTTTTGTCGGCCAATAGATCCTACAAGGGGGGAAGGGGGCCTGTCACACTGCTCGCTCGGTTGGTCGCTTTGTCTGGACTGTGACCGCCGCGGCCCCAGCACGGGAACCTCTCCAGCCCTGACCTTGTCCTGTCACCCCACCTGCGACCACCTGGCCAAGGCGTCTAGTGGCGGGCTTGCGGAGGCTGCAGTTCGGGCCCAGAGGCTGTCTAATGAAGCAATGAAGCCCTCAAAACAGCTTCAGTACCTTGAGTCCAAGCACCCTGTATTTAAAGACAAACACGTTGAGATTTTTCAGCGGAAAAAAACGTGAGCAAGCGGGACAGAAACTAAGTGCCGAGAGCTGCGAAAAAATTGCGGAATAGCCTAGACATAAGGTACCTGTATCGGTGTATTCCAGTCGTGTTTAACACCAACCACACGCCCCGCCACCGTTGGCCAGTCCGCAAGAATATTGTCAATATTAAACAGGTCCGTGGTGCAGAAAAGGGTGGGTATCCCTGGTGTTTATACATTATTTCTACTTCCGGGCTGTGTGGTTTTACTTCCGGTCTTTTCTTCCCCGGTGCACATGCATGTAACTAGTCGATCTCGCCTTTCACAGACCGAGGTAGGGGATCTTGGGCTTAAAAAGGTTGGTGACCACTAATCTAGACTATCTATCTAGACTAATAGAACTTCCATCCAATTGATAGCTTTTGATTCTCATTAACATATTCAAATGACATTCACCTAAATGGTTTCTCTGCTTGTTTTTGAGTTGATTCATTCGGCTAAAGCCTCTCTCACAGTCTGCACTAGACGCAAGAAAGGTTCCCCCAATGTCCATCAACTGTGCAAGGTTGCAAAACTGTTCATTTTGAAGTGCAAATGCCACCATTTGAGCAAAGTTTGAAATCAGTCTGGATTTAATTTTTTCTTACATGGAAAATTTGAAGTCATTAAACTGTCTAATTATTACAGTATTTTTAGCTAGAAAATCCTATGATATTTTAGACATAAAGCATTAACTTGTTCATTGCCAAATGTGAAGTTTACGATATGAACACCGTCCACCAAAAATGGCTGCCACCATGATGCAGCTGTACAAACCGGAACAGGAAAGGTGAGGTGGCGTGCATTATGGTATTTGAAACATTGAGCTAAAAAATTATTTTCAATAAGTGTAATTATTAATTACTACATTATTTTAGGTAACTAACCTTTTGTACACACATTAATTTCCTTTGTGCACTGGTTGAAAAATGTGTGTGCGCGCAAACACGTGCACAGCTTAGAGGGAACATAGCCCACAGGTGCTGCTCAACCCACTGAATTCATTCAGCAGATTGTTTGTTGCTCTACAACTGGAGATATTATTCCAGTAGCTGTGCTATTTTTGTAATATACATCAGTAGTTTAAATACAGTATGCTTTCTAACTTATTCTTTGTCTTTTTCAGAATTCAAACTAAATATTTTGACTCTGGAGGATTTGATTCCAGCTGTAGAACAGAAAAGTACAAAAATATCACCAACTTTGAAGGTGACTTCTTTGAACATTTTTATTATTCCTAGGCAGGAGATTGGGGCTGAGAGGGAAATGGATCAGCCATGATGAAATAGTGGAGCAGACTTGATGGGTCAAATGGCCTAAATCTGCTCTGAAGTTGCAGGAGGCAAGTAGCTGGGTGACTGTCAGGAGAAATGGAAATGTGATTAGGCAGCTAGCGCAGAGCACACTTCAAAAATAAGTATACAGTTTTGGATATTGTTGAGGGGATGATGCCCCAGGGGAATGCCATGGAGACCAGGTTACTAGCACTGAGCATGGATCCTTGCTGCAGAAAGGAAAGAGGGAAAAGAAGGGAGCAGTAGTGATAGGGGACTCAATAATCTCAATAGACAGGAGATTCTGTGGACGTGAATGAGATACCCGAATGGTATGTTGCCTCCAGGTGCCAGGGTCAGGGACATCTCAGATCATGTCCACAACATTTTGGAGGGGGAGGGAGAGCAGCCAGATGTCTTGATACATATTGGAACCAATAACATAGGAAGGAAAAGCAAAGAGGTCCTGAAGGGAGAATTTAGAGGGTTAGACAGAGTAGATCTGGAAAGGATGTTTTCCATGGTGGGGGAGTCCAAGACAAGAGGGTACAGCCTCAGGATAGAGGGGCATCCATTTAAAACAGAGATGCAGAGAAATTTCTTTAGCCAGAGGGTGGTGAATATGTTACCGCAGCCAGCTGTGGAGGCCAGGTTTTCGGGTGTATTTAAGGCAGAGATTAATGGTATTGATTGACACACATTCAAAGGTTAGAGGGAAGAAAGCTGGGGAGTGGGGCTGAGGAGGGGAGAAAAGGATCAGCCATGACTGAATGGTGGAACAGACTCGATGGACCAAATGACCCAATTCTGTTCCTATGTCTCATGGTCTTGTGGGTTTTATTATATCTTAGAGCTTAGGACATAGGCTATTTGGCCCATTGAGACTGCTCTGCCATTTCATTATTATTCCTTTCAACCCCATTTTTCTGCCTTCTCCCTGAAACCTTTGATGCCCTTACTAATCAAGAACCTATCAACCTATATACCCATTACCTTGGCCTCCACAGCTGACTGTGGCAATAAATTCAACAGATTCACCACCCTATATTTAAAGAAATTCCTCCTCATCTCTGTTCTAAGGTCACATCCTTCTATTTTGAGGCCACTATAGGAAACATCCTCTGTTCTTACACTCTATCTTGGTCTTTCAATATTAGATAAGTTTCACAGTGATTTCCACCCCCCCCCCCCCCCCGCCCCACCATTCTTATAAACCCCAGCAAGTACAGGCTCAGAATCATCAAACATGTATTAACCCTTTTATTTCTGGGATAATTCTCATGAACCTCCTCTGGACCCTCTCCAAGGCCAGGATGTCCTTTCTTAGATAAGGGACCAAAACTGCTCACAATACTCCAAGTACAGTCTGACCAATGCCTTATAAAGCTCATCTTGTCAAATCCATTAGAAGCTTAAAAATTTTTGAAATAACTTGCAGTTTCTTTAATCTACTAGTCAAATATATTTTAAGAGCTCACTTAAGTATTACAATGAAGCTTATGCTTATAGCAGCACAGGATCAGCACTCAAGATTCTGATCAGGCAGGAGTTGTGTATTGCATTTTCTTATAGTCTGGTTTTCCTGATCTTCTTTCTGATATGCTTGGAAAAGTTGAACAATACATTTCGCTAATATACAGTACACTGATGATCATAGAAGGATGCAGCAATAAGTTTCCTGAAAGTTATTGAGAAACCAAAGTTAGTGAATGGCTGGATATTCTGTTCTGAGCTGGAAAATGGCAAGTTCAAGGTTGCACTCCAATGTTGGACCTCACAGAAAATCAACCTGAAATCTGACACTGAATCTGCACTAATTTAGACTTGGCACAGAACCTGCTATCTAATTGATTTGAACTGAGAGGAATGGCTGCAAGATGGAAGATTAATCACAATGTTTTTTTGTGTGAATTACTTGGATCCAGCTTTGTTTTTGGATACAATATTGCACAATATTAATTTGACTTGTAAGTTGATGTTTTTTTCTTGGTTGCCCATAGTAATAGTCTCAAAACCCAGCAGAATAGAAGTGAATGCAGTTAAATACACTTAGTGACTACACAGTTATAAGCAACTAAATGTGGAGTTTATTCCTCTATTTCAGGTATAGCTAATGTGCTATATTTTTGGAAGATTTATGGCAAATTCTATTTCCACTAATTTTAAGCCGATTTTTATTTTCTGAGTCTGGACAAAAAGTGCTGTCTATACTCGTCGTACTCTGACTTGACAGACCAGGCAACATTGTAGAAAGGGAAACACAATTAACTTCTCAGACCAAAGATCTTTGGTCAGAAATGGCAAAGAGAAAAAGAAAATTGGCTTCAAATTGCAGAGATGGTGAGGGAACAGGAAAAAAGGAATAACTGTGATGAAATAATGCTGAGATAAAACAAGCTGTAAATCTGGTTTGATGTATCAAGGGGGCAGTTAGAGAACTTGAACATGGGGAAAAAAAGGGCTATGAAATATGGACTATTTGAGAGTAAAAACTATAGGACATGCCAGCAAGACAGCAAGTGCAAAAGGAGAGAGAGAACTGGAGATCACGGATGAACAGGCCAGATCCAATAAGACAGAGAAAACAAAGTAAATTGAGCTTGAGGAAAATTATTTTGTTTTGCTCTGTTGTCTTTTGCCCTCCCCTTTTCCAGTACTTTGGTTGACAGTGCTATCAATTGAATTTATTTATTTGAGAGTGGCATTAAGGTGGTGAAAATATCATTTAGCATGCTAGCTTTCATTGGTAAGGGCATTGACTGTAGGATTTCAGACATCATGTTACAGTTGTACAAATTGTTGGTGAGCTGCGCTTGGAGTACTGTGTACAGGTTTGGTCATCATGTTATAGGAAAGATGTGGTTAAACTGGAAAGAGTGCATAAAGTATTTATAAGGATGTTACCATTACTACGGGGCTTGAGTTATAGGGAGAGCTTGGCCATGCTTAGTATTTATTCCTTGCAACATGAGGAGAGACCTTGTAGAAATGTTTAAAATTATAATAGGCATAGATAAGGTGGATGGTAATAGTCTTTTCCCCAAGAGTATGGGAGTCTAAAACTGGGCCATAGTATGAGGGGAAGGATTTGAAATAGAACTGAGGGGCAATTTCTTCTACACAGGTTCTGGTGAATATATGGAACAAAGTGGTTGAGGCAGGTACTGTAGTGTCATTTAAGAAGCACTTGGATATGTACTAGAGGGATATGGGTCAAATATAGCATGCAGGCACTAGCTGGAGTCTCATTGTGGTCATTGGACTCATGAACTCATTGGACTGAAGCCATGTACCTATGCTGTGTTGCTCTATGAGTGTATTTGTAACACTATGCTTTTGTGGCATTATTGACTAATTCTGTCATTTAAATTGGGAGTGAGATTGACTGATTTTTAGCTTTTTCTCCTTCTGTTGATCAGCTGATAAAACAAATTATAATCTCATTCAAGAACTTCTTGAGTGTAAAAGACTCAATTCACTGGTCATCAGTGTATTTAGCACCAAACTATCAAAGAGATACAGTATAGCTTATGATAGTCATGTTCAAGGAACTAGTAGCTTAAAATATTGTATCTCTAATTACTTATTTTTACTTTAATCTCTTGCAGTGTTTTATAAAAGCTCAGTTTGTTAATATGTGTGTTTTTTTTTAAGAATGAAGAGGGACAGGAACTTGAATGTTCCAAGCACGCAGTCAACTTTTCACAATTTAAGGTCAAATGTGGCAAATGAGCTTGTCAGGTCATGTCTCCAGTCCACTAAACTTTCAAGAGAGAAAGATACAAATTACTTGGAAAATGAGATTTGGTCAAAATCTGATGCAACTGGAAGTGAAATCTCTGAATACTTAAATGGAGATTCTAATGTGTCAAGGAAGGATAGAAAATCTTCAGAGAAGTTGTCTGAACAATTAGAAGAGGATGATCTGAGCACTATGTGTTCTGAATATTCAGAAGACTTTGAAACTTCTAATTGAGCAGTGTCCTCAGTAAAATTGGACCAGGGTGAATCACATTTTGAACAGTCATCTGAAGAGGAGTCAAAGGCTGATTATTCTGATAACACCTCCTACTCAACCTCCTCATCCCCAGTTCCAGACCATTCCAAGTTGGCAACCTGCACAGAATCTCCCTGTTCGGATAGAGAAGTGCGGAAGTCACTATCTAAAGTGACTGTGAAAGATACAGCAATACAGACACAGCTATCCAGTTTTCATTACACCTGGCACAAAGGTTTATCTATGAATATTTTTATTTGCAGATTAATTGCCCTGTTTCTTCTTTCTTCTCCAAACTATTTCAGATCCTCTGAGGTAAAGGTCACAATACTATAGAATTCTATGTGCAGTTTGATGGTGAACACCAAAGGACCAAAACCACAGAGTTCAGCATTGGGCAGTTTTAATGGTATGAAGGTGAACTGGGAAAATAAGCTAAGAGACAGAGCAGTACTCAAGTGGCAGATACTCAAACAGCAAGTCAATAACACTCAGTAGGAATTTAACCTCATTAGAAAGTTTAAAGTACAAAATTAATTTATTATCAAAGTACATATAGTACTGTGCAAAAGTCTTGGGCATAGAACTAGAGTGCATCAGACCTTTGCATAGCACTGTATTTATGAATGTGAAGCAGAGGGCGAATTTGTAAATCTGGCAGGATCAAAGGATATTGGGAATGGAAGGTAGAGCACCAAGGGAGGGGTGTGGGACAGGTGGCAGAGAAGGACTGCTGGGGGTGGAGGGTGGGATGGGTGCAAACACCTCCAGCCCTGAGACAGCAGGCAAGGTAATTTGATTCCAAACAATTGGTCTGATTATTACAGAATGTCTTTCAGGTGCTTCCTGCTCCCTCCTCTCTTTTCTTCCTCCTCTCCCAACCATAATTCCCTTCTCTCTGCCTCCTTTCCACTCAGTCTACAATAGAGATCAGTATCAGAATTAGATTTGTCATCGCTCACGTATGTCATGAAATTTGACTTTTTTTTGTTGTGGCAAATTATAGGAAAGATGTCAACAAAATAGAGAGAGTACAAAGAATATTTACTAGAATGTTGCCTGGGTTTCAGCACCTAAGTTACAGGGAAAGATTGAACAAGTTAGGTCTTTATTCTTTGGAGTGTAGAAGGTTGAGGGGGGACTTGACAGAGGTATTTAAAATTACGAGGGAGATAGATAGAGTTGACGTGGATAGGCTTTTTCCATTGAGAGTAGGGGAGATTCAAACAAGAGGACATGAGAGTTAGGGGGCAAAATTTTAAGGGTAACACGAGGGGGAATTTCTTTACTCAGAGAGTGGTAGCTGTGTGGAACAAGCTTCTAGTAGAAGTGGTAGAGGCAGGTTCGGTATTGCCATTTAAAGTAAAATTGAATAGGTGTATGGACAGGAAAGGAATGGAGGGTTATGGGCTGCGTGCGGGTCAGTGGGACTAGGTGAGAGTAAGCGTTCGGCACAGACTAGAAGGGCCTCTCAGCCTGTTTCTGTGCTGTAATTGTTATATGATTATATGGCAGCAGTACGGTGCAAATGTCTTGGACACCCAAGCTATATATATATGTGCTAAATTTTTTGCGTCATATTCAGTACTACCCCAAGAATCATTTTCTTGTGGGTATTCACAGTAGATAAAAAGAAATACAATGGAATCAATGAAGAAATATACACAAACAAAGACAGACAAGCAACCAGTGTGCAAATGAAGACCAACTGCAAATACAATAAAAAATGAATAGTAATAAATAATATTGAGAACATTAGTTGTAGAGTCCTTAAAAGTGAGTCCATAAGTTGTGGAAGTAGTTCAGTGTTGAGATGAGTGAAGCTATCCACACTGGTTTAGGAGCCTGATGGTTGAAGCATAATAACTGTTCGTGAACTTGGTGGTGTAGGAACTAAGGCCTCCTTCCTAATGGCAGCAGTGAGAAGAGAGCATAACCTGGATATTGGGAGTCCTTGATATTGGATGCTACTTTATTGTGGTAATGCTCCTTGTAGATGTGTTCATTGGTGGAAAGGACTTTTTATAGGCTTTTTCATTCAAGGGCATTGGTGCTTCCATACCAGGTAGTGATGCAACCAGTCAGGATACTCCACACAGATTCACTATGTCATCTAAAGCTTTGTAAAGTTCGAAGAAGTAGAGGTACTGTTGTGCTGCCTTTGTAATGGCACTTGCATACTGGTCCCAGGACAGATCCTCTGAAATGATAACACCAAGGAATTTAAAGTTACTGACCCTCTCCATGAGATACAACCAAAATCCATGGTTAACAAGGGAGGTCAAGGATCTGTTAAATTGAAAAGTAGGACATACTACTTGTGGAAGGCCAGAGGACTGGGAAGCTTTAGAATGTTTGAGTGAACTTGCCCTTTTCTCCTTGGCGCGATGGACAATGAGAGGTGACTGATAGAGGCGTGTAAGATGATGAGAGGTATTGATTGTGTGAATAGCCAAAGGCTTTTTCCCAGGGCTGAAATGGCTAACACGAGGGGGCATTATTTTAAGGTGCTTGGAAATAGGTACTGAGGGGATGTAAAGAGAAAATTTTTCACAATAGAGTCTTTTAAGAGACTCTTGGATAGGTACATGGAGCTTAGAAAAATAGAGGTTATGCGGTAGTGTAATTCTAAGCAGTTCCTAGAATAGGTTACATGATCGGCACAACGTTGTGGGCTGAAGTGCTAGTCTAAAGTGATTGTGCTGTAATGTAGATTTCTATGTTCTGTTCAGCAGAGTAAGATAAAACTCAAAGTGGGAACATTGACTTTGAGAGTAAAGTTTTGCTTTATCAAAACAATGGTAAAAGTTTGTATAGGTCTATAAATAGGAAGAAGACAACTATAATAGATGTGGGAACTTCAGTGAATGAGGCCAATGAATTAATTACAAGAAACAATGACATGGCCAATATATTAAATCAATTCTTTGCATCATTCTTCAGCATGGAAGTCACTACAAATATTCCTAAAATATTAATTTTCATTAACAGAGGAACTTACAAAAATCCAAATCATAAGGATAATAATGTTAGAGAAACTCAAGATAAATCATCAGAACCCAATAGTTTGCACCCATGGGTTTTAAAAGAGGTAGCAGCGGAGTTAGTCAGTAGCTGATTGAAATCTTTTAAAACTTGCTAAATTACAGGTGAGTACTAGATTTCCATTTTTTAAAAGGGAGGAAGACACAAAGCAAGAAACTATAGGAAGTTAGTTTAACATCTAGTTAGCAAAATGCTAGAGTCCATAAAGTAGAAATAGCTAATCTTTTAGGAAAGCTGAGCATAATTAAATCTAATCAGCAGTAAAACCGTTTAAACTAAGACTTCCATTGACTTCTAAAGTGTATTTTTTTTCTTTGAAGGCATATTTTCATAGCTTTGAAAGCAGTGGTTAAACAACTGTTGGCAGTCAGTTGGGAGGCTGGGAGAGTTGACTGCTGAAATGTATTCCACATAGTCCACAACTAGCCATCTGTTGGATGATGCAAGAGGTGTTCACTGACCTTGAGGATCAAGACTTTTGTCTTGCTACAATTCAAAGATCTTCTATAAGAAATATAAATAGGGCTTACTGTGCAGACTGAATCAAATTGAGGTCATGAATATGATTGGTCATGAGTTTATTTTAACCCAGACGCAATTAAAATTTGAGTTTTTTATTGAATCAATGCTGTTGCTTGGGGGTGTAGCATCTTGGGCAAGGTTGATAATAACAGTCAGATACAGTAGATAGTGTTGTGAGGAGGTTGTCAATCATAACACCTTGCAAGGAGGATCTTCTCAGTGATGGTGGGAATGCTGTTCAGAAAGATGCAGATCAGGAGGATAAAATGGAAAAGAGGCAAATCTCTCTGTGATTTTTCAAAGTTGGCTTTGTCTCCCATCTTAGGTTGCCATTGTTCTCATTTTCTTGAGAGTACTGGCATTATTCTATTCTAACCCAGCCGCAGAGAGGTCAGTGCTAAGGAGTCATTTTTTTCATGATGTGTTGGAGTTCAATGCCCTGGAGCCCTGTAAAGGCTCAGACATTGTGTATATTCAATACAGATATCATTGGAATTTTGGATAGTAAAGAAATCAAGTGATATAGGTTTACCTTGGGAAATGGAATCAAGATAAAAGATGAGCAATAATCTTAGAGTAGTAGAGCAGCCCTGAAGGACCAAATGGGCTATTTGTGCTACTTTTTCCAGTTTTTATGAAATACAAAAATATCTTATGCATCTTGTACAATATTTCTTTATTCCTAAAATCATTCTATCACCACCCCATTGCCATCTTTTGTGAAATGTATTTTGCTTCTCTTTTGTATTATTTCACACTCTTTCAAAAAGACATTTGACATAAATAAGTTATATTTGAAGAATTAGTAAAATGGAGAAGCAAAATCTTATGAGGCATTCTAAAAGCATTGAGAGAGATGTTTTATAAATACAAGACTTTTTAGTTCTTGTTGCATTTGTAAGTTAGGATTTGATTGTGCCTAAATCACCCTTCCATTGCTTTTAAATATCTTATTTCCAAATAATTTCACCTTTAAAGCTACTTAACAACATCTAGTATTGACTGCAGCTGTTGGTTTGGTTGCCACCTGTGTCATATAAATAAGCATATGCCTCTCTTTTCACAGAAGGTGGAGTGGCAGTACTTGGAGCTGCAAATGTGGATCCTACACCTATTGCCAGTCACATTATCAGCCCTGAGGCAATGGAAGGCAAGTATTTTGCATGAAATCTTTTGTGAGAATATTGAACAGAAATATGCAGGTCTAGCAAATCTGGAATGGAAAATGATGCTTAGTAATTTCTGATAAGTGGTAAGTGATGTTCAAATATCTAAAAGAAAGGAAAAATCACCTTTGCATCAGAACCTAGGTGGATGAAGTATACTGTGGTTTTAAAACAGCAAGTTTGATCCAGTAGATTAATCACAAACTTTAATAAAGAGCAAAGGAATAGGAAGCTGGACATAGGATAGTAGAATTAATGAGATACAAAACACTTTTCCACTGAAATCTGTACTCTTAAGCAAGGTGATGTAACAATGGAAATTGTGTTGAAAATTTCATTAGAAATCTGAAATGTGGGACAGTATTCCAACCTTGCAGCTGCATGTAAACTAATGTAGTCAAAGAAATAATTGGAGCTATATAGCACTTTGTCAATAAATGGCTGTCTCAAAAGTTCTTCATATACTAGGTGAGGTGATTTTAATCACCAATCCACTAACCCCACAAGAGATGGATAAAAGACAGTTCAGATTATATTAGCTGACACTGCAAAGAAGGTTTTAATTTTCTAACACAATCTGTGCTGTGTCTTCATGGAGACTATATTTGACTAGTGGCATTACATTGTGCAGCATGCAGATCTCCCATTGAGAAGTTAATATATAAAGTATTGACTGTTGGAAATGTTCATAATTGGCCTGTCCCCTAAAACCCTCACAAATTTTTATAGATGCACCATAGAAAGCATTCTTCTAGGGTGCATCACAACCTGGTATGTAAGTTGTCCTGTCTAAGACCAGAAGAAGCTGCAGAAGATCGTGAACGTAGCCCAACACATCACACAAACCAATCTTCCAACCTTGGACTCACTTTACACCGCATGCTGTCAGAGCAGTGCTGCCAGGATAATCAAGGACACAACCCATCCAGCCAACACACTTTTTGTCTCTCTTCCCTCCGGGAGAAGGTTCAGAAGCTTGAAGATTTGTACAGCCAGATTTGGGAACAGCTTCTTTCCAACTGTGATAAGACTGCTGAATGGATACTGACCCGGATCTGGGTCGTACCTTCCAAATATCCGGACCTATCTCTCGGTTTCTTTTTGCACTACCTTACTTTCCCTTTTCTATTTTCTATTTATGATTGATTATTTAAATTGTTTTATTATATTTACTTTGATTTGTACTCCAGGGAGTGTGAAGCGTACAATCAAATATCACTGTGATGATTGTACACTCTAGTATCAATTGTTTAGTGACAATGAAGTAGAGTAAATAAGTAATTAAAGGTGATTCAATGAAGGATAGTTGACAATGCCATAGGTAGCACTACCATAAATCCAGTAAGGCTAGTGAACTGAGTAGAACGATAACTAAATGAGGAAGGCAAGGAGACCACAGTTGATATGAGAATCTAAAATTCTGCAATGCTTTCCTTGATATAACACCTGCACCTGTTAGAATCAGGTGGGCTGGTCAGTGTGGCCACTCAGGATAATTTTAATCAGTCAGGATAATTTAGATGTACTACATTTTGGATGCCAAATCCTCTAATCCACACTCAGAGGACGGATGATAATGGTGATGGAAGTGGTTGTTAGTTGATTAATTGTGCATTAATGTTTCATTATTTATATCAGAGGCACCTTTGACCTCACGATTATAGTATTAGGAAAGCAATACAGTACAAGGACAAGGCCTATCAATTTATAAAAATGGATACATATATAAAACTTAATAAAATGTTAATTGTCTACAAATGAAACCTGCCCATCCGAAATGACTGCAAAATTATGGATCATTGCACCGTAGTATAGTGAACTACTTATTCCTGCCTCTGCTTATCAATCCACAGCATTGACTTCATACAGCCCTGCCAGCTTAGCTCTAAATGACATGCTGAAACAGCAGCTCACTCTGACTCGCAAGTTTGTGCAAGTCAATCGACTTCTCTACTTATCCATTGTTGCCTCAATAGAAGAGGATAAGTATCATTACACAACTTTGGAAGAAACTAAAGAGGTAAAAAAGTAGACCACATCTTTTTTTTCTCAATCAGCTGCTCCACACTGCTTGATTTGAAGGGGATTGTGTAACAGAAAGCAGACCCACTTTGTCCTATGTTTATTTAGCATGTCTGTTTTAGAAATACCTCAACCCTAATCTAAAGTGGACAGATGATAGCACAATAAAATATTAGGATGGGGATTCAAAATGTTGTATAGAAAATTAAAGTAAGAGGGAATGATTGTGGGGAACTAAGTAGAGTTTCTAAGCACCTGATGAGGTTGTCCAGCAAGCCATCTCTGACTGGGATCTAAAGGTTGACCTTTAATAAACTTGTATTTATATAGTCTATTTTATATGACTTAATTACATCCAAAAGTATTTGAAAATAGTATTTGATACCTGTAGCTCCATTGTTATAAAACTGATATTGTAATTGTTACCTTGATTACAAGAACTTGTTCAATCACTTTAATTCAAGTATAACAACATATGAGGCAAGTTTTTATTTATTTATTCTTTAATTTGCTGTATTGCCAGTTGTTAAACCATTTCAACTTGTTATACCCAATCCCTGCCTAGTTTGTCAGTAATCAGAGATCACCATCACTCACCTTGGAGCAGGCCCTGAAAGAAGTGCAAGACGAAATGGGGCAATATCATAACATGTGACGGCCTGATTTGGAAGCAAATACAGCTCCAGTAATGATGGAGAGAAGAGCAACTGCTACCAAGATTGGCATTCAAATTAATGTTACCCAGTAAAGTGATCACTGCGATCATGCTGACCTGTCAATGCATGTTTTCAACCACTCATTCTGTGTAAATCCAGGTATTTAAATCCTTTGCAATAATTACAAGTAGATGCATCTGATAAAACGTACAGAGCAACTCTTACACTTTGTGCAAACAGACTAATTATCCCTGCAGAGTCCACTAAAATTTCAGTTTCTTTGCATCAGTGACAGTCAATATGATGAATCATATTCACTCATTAAATGTTTTGCATTTTATCGCAGTCTGATTCCCTTTGAGATTTGTTTGTGAGAAGAATTTGTATGTGAGATGAATTACTTTTAAAGCCTTGTGAATGCAGTCGTTTGTTCACCCAGCAAATTAGATAGTTAACTCATTACATTGTTTTGGGGGAATTGATTGAAAGAATACCAGCAAGGAGATTCCGTTCAAATGTTGATATGTGCTGGTTAATAAAGTAGCCAGGCCATGAGTGATATGAAACAGCATGATGGGGAAACTATAGTGTCAAGTGTTTTTCAGTGAAATTTAATTGTTAGAAATTCTTGTCCAGATCCAGTCTCTCCCTATACCCTGCTTTAGTTCCTGCATGAAAGTTAGCACTAAAAAGTCCTTCAATAATATTTCAAAATAAGTTTAATATTTTCAGTGGGATATTACTAGGTCTCTGAGAATATCCCAACACAGTAAATTAACATTTGTCCTAATATTTCCTGCTATTAACAAATTGCCCTGTAAATTCTGAGCTCACAGATGAAAATGTTACAAACAATGCTGTTTTTTGCATTGAACAACAACTACTTTGACTTCATTCACTTTTTCTGGATCAAACTTTCAGCTCTGGATTCTTGCACAGGCCTAAACAGTACCATACACTTTAAGTCCTGTTTAGGCACCTTCTTTAACTCCTTTTTCAGCAACTGAATGGAGGTTGCTTCGTGCATCCATACAGAGCTATAAAATTTTATGACTGGCACCAATTTTCACATGGTCCATTTTCCTTTCTGCATCCACTTACTTGTCTCTGTCTCAGTGGATAGATGAGTAACCACCAACCATTAAAGGCTGAAGATTCTCATAACTACACTTTCTCTTGTGAAGACTCCATTCTTTGCTCTTATTCTATCATATATACTCTGCAGACAGCAATTCCAGCACTGGCACGTCTCCTTTTTTCCTTAGCAATGACTTTCTTTTCATTATTGTTGGCAGAGCTCTTGCAAACACCTCACTAATTTCCTGCACCTCTGCTCTCACCTGATCCTCTTAGTCAGACAAGAACAGATTTCCTTTAGTCCTCACCTTCCACTCTGCTAGGCGCTACATTCACTAAACTATTCTTTGCATATTTTCAACTTCCAGTGAGACACATGTTAGTGTCGCTCTGCTTTTAGCATTCTGAAGGGATTTTGTGACACCGCTGTTGTCCCTACCAGCCGTTCTTGCAGAAGATGCACTTTTATTTCACCTTTCTCAGCAGCCAAGGACTTGAACAATTCTTTCAGGTGAAGGGGTGATTAATTTGTTTCTTTCAGTCTGGTGCTTTGCATTTGGTGTTCAGTTTGGTCCTCTCTATGTTGGACAAACCAAACAGCTGGGGATTGGGTATATGGTAGGTTTACAGAGCATAGGGACTGGGAATGTGCCAGCCTTTGGGTCTGGAGCCTGCAGCATAGCATGAGCTGATGGCTGGGGGAATAAGGTAAGGAGATAGCAGAGGATATTGTGCTTGTGTGCACGTGCGTTTAATTTGTGCAAAAATTAAACGTTTGAGAATCATTTGAATTTTAAAAGATAACCAGAGCGTCATTGTCTCTAAAATCATCTCTTTGTTTCAGTTCATGTTGAGATGCATTTCAGGAACATGTCTCTCTTCATGATTTTTTCTGTGAAGGCAGATACAGAATATTTGTTTAATTTCTGTCATTCCTCGCAAAATCATCATCTCTGTAAGGGATCCACCTTAACTTTGCCAATTTGTTCCTTTTCACTGGGTGTTTTTAAATTTCTCACTAGATTATCATATTTGATTTTATCTTTTTGTTCTCTCTTGTTGAATTCTGATTTTTTTCCCCCAGTTCCCAAGCTTGCCTTTCTTTTTGGTAAAATTGAGTCTTCTCCTTTGATATCAAGCTGTCCTTAAATTTTATTGTTTCCTTGGACATTTTTCCCCTGAGTTTTTGTGCCATGGAGGGATACATTTTCACTGTACACAGTATATTAATGATTTTAAAGTTAGTCATTGTTTATTAACCATTATTCCTTTTAATGTACCTTCCGGTGGAGTTCTGTTATGGTGATACAAAATCTGTGAATGTTGACAAGAAAGATAAACCAGTCCATTATTTTCTCTCCAGGTAATTCTATGCAAGATATTACAGTTTTTAATGTGGAAAGTGCATAGGCTTTTAAATTTTCAAATGCAGTATACAGTCTTTGAAGGTGATCTTATTGAGACAGAAATTTCTGACCTAGTTAGCATTCTCGTCAACTTTGCATTTTACATTCCTTCATTTTGTTTTCATAGCATTGTCCCACTCAGGATCAGGTGCCCCTTGGCCTACCTTGTCCATGACAACTGTGATCCCTATTTACTGTATGCTAATTTCATTTGCCTTCATTAACCCTGCATCCCTTTAATATCCAAATACTGCCCAAATTACTTCTAATCTTTGTAATTGTATGTGTCCCTACCACTTACTCTGGTATCTTTTCCTGCTGAGTGGAAAAATTTGTGTCTCAGTTCTAAAATTTCTCCATCTCACCCTTAACCTGTGCTTTCTAGTTCTAGACCTCTGCAGCCTTAGAAAAAAACTATATATCCTGTTAAATCTCTATGTTCACTTTTCAGCTTTCTACATTCCAGTGAGAAAAAACCCAGCCTTTCCAATATCTCTGCCCTTCCAGGGACCACCCTACTGAATCTGTTTTGCACTCTCTGTTGGTACAACAATAATTGCATAGTGTGGTGAGCACTCTGTACCCAGTACTCCAAGTGCCACTAGCCCATCTACAGATGTCACATGGAGTCCCAACTTCTACACTCAATGACCCAGGCTCTGAAGGCAAGTGTACTAGTGCTGACTTTATTCACCTGTGTCGCCACTTTCAGCAAACTACAGACTTGGACCTCAAGGTTCCTCAATACATCACTTCTCCTCGGGTCCCTGCCATTTACTTTTATACCTTATCAGAATTTGCATTACCTCACACTTGTCTTATTCAAATTCCACATCAATGCTCTGTCCAACCATCGAGCTGACCTATGTCTCACTGTATCTTTATACAACCTTCTTCACCTTCTATAGCTCTACCAATTTTCATATTGTCTACAAACATATTAACTAGACCACCTACCTTTTCATCCATGTCCTTTACATACATTACAAACAACAAAAGTCCCTGCACTGACCCCTGCAGTACACAACTTTTTGCAGACCAACACACTTCAGATGCCCTGTGTCTTAATTTTCTAGACCAACCTACCATGTGGGATCTTGTCAAATATCTCACTGACGTGAATGTAAACCATATTTACCACTTGCCTTCATCAACTTTACCTCCTCAAAAAAATCTAACTGCCCTTATCTTTTGGCTTTTCAGTTTTCCTCATGTGTGTTCTAACTTGCAACATTAATCCATCAGTCAAATTCCTTCTTCAATAGCTTATGCCCACAGCCACTCTGGCCTCGCCCTATTAAATATATTACTTCTGTCTTATTTCTCCCCTGTAATCTCTGACACTTAAAACTAATGTATTATTTTTATTTTCCAGTTCTGACAAAACTTTGGTTTTAAACATTAACCCTTGTCTGTATTGATGGAGGGTAACCCTCCTACTGAGTGATCAGATATAAGCTACTTTGAACTGAGAATGAAAGGAAATTCCCATTCTTGGAATTCTGAATACTGCTCCTGAAACGAAAACGCAGCTGCTTGAAATCTGAAATAAAAACAGTAAATGCTGGAAACTCTCAGCAGGGTCAGGCAGCATCTGTGGAGAGAGAAACAGTTTATGTTGCAGGTTGAAGACCCCTCATCAGAACTTTGGGAACTCTGTACCTCAAGAGACTCTGTGGATCTTCAATCACTGAGTTTGGTCAAGGCTGAGAGTGGACACCGGAGAATCTGAGGACAGAAGATTGTTGAGATACAGATCAATTTTTTTTTTTTTGAAAGGGCAGTAAAGGCTGGCAGAGCCACGTGGCCTACTCCATTTCCTATTTACTTATGTTTCAGCCAACCACAGCTGACAGTCCCCATGTTGCAGACAGAGATATAGCCAGTCAGGATAGAATAGGGGTGGGGAGCCTCGCTCGTTTCAATATCCTCAGGCCAGAACCCTTCATCATCAATGCTGCCTGGCCCACTGAGTTCCTCCAACATTTTGTACGTTCTTTTCTTCAAAAGCCTATCACCCCTGCTGGGACATAGGCCACTTACAGCAGCACTCTGTCCTAGACCAGTCTTTCAAGTTATATCCAGGCATGGCTGATCTTCAAAGAACCTTCCTGTCCCAGGGATGAGGTTTTTGGAGCTTCTATTGGCGTTTCTGTAGCTCTGTATTTTTACAGGATGGGGTCTCAAGCCCAACCCTCTTCTTTTCACAGTTGAGCCTGGGACCGTCCATGGTAGGGATAACTTTGTGTATGTTGCTTTCCAGCATCTGCAGAATCTCTTGTTCTTTCATCTTTTGAAATGTTGTTTTAATTTTAGTCAACTTCAAGTGTACTCAGACTGATGGATCGGCTCCGACTTTGAAAGGTATTTTTCCTGCTATCTTGACGTCCATCAGTATCTGGTATCATGCCCCTTACCCTGACTTGTGCTCGTCTACCCGAAACAACACATCAACATATTGTTCTTCAACTAGAAACAGTCACAGTCAGATGCTAGAAAGTAAGTGTGTGTGCGTGCGCACGCGATTATGAGAACAAAGTAGAGTCTGATTTTCCATGGACGAATTGGAATTAGAATTGGTAAGCAGGTTATTTATTGTCACATGTACCAAGGTGCAGTGAAAACATGTCTTGCATACTATTCATACAAATCAAAATAGGCAAGTATAGACAAAGGAGAATCAGTAGATGTTGAATACTTTGATTTTCAGAGGGCCTTTGACAAGGTGATGCAGATGAGCCCACGGCATTACAAGAAAGATACTAGCATTAATAGAGCATTGGCCAATTGGCAGGAGGCAAAGAGTGGGAATAAAGAGAGCTTTTTCTGGTTGGTCGGTGGCAGTAATTAGTGGTGTTCCAGAGGGGTCAGTGTTGGGATGACTTCTTTTTACATTGTGTGTCAGTGATTTAGATGACAGAATTGATGGCTTTGTGGCCAAGTTTGTGGATGATACAAAGAGAGGTAGAGGGGCAAGTTGTGTTGAGGAAGCAGAGAAGCTGAAGAAGGACTTGGAGAGATTAGGAGAATGGGCAAAGAAGTGGCAGATGGAATACAGTGTCAGGAAGTGTATGGTCATGCACTTTGGTGGAAGGAATGAAAACATAGACTATTTTCTAACTGGAGAGAAAACTTCAAAAATTGAGCTGCAAAGGGACTTGGGAATCATTGTGCAAAATTCCCTAATGGTTAACTTGCAGGTTGAGTTGGTGATGAGAAAAGCAAATGCAATGTTAACATTCATTTTGAGAAGACTAGAATACAAAAACAAAAGATTTCATGCTGAGGCTTAAAGGATATAAGGCACTGGTGAGGCCTCACTTGGAGTACTGGGAGCAGTTTTGGGCTCCTTGTCTAAGAAAGGATGAGATAATGTACAGTGACATTGGGGACGGTCCAAAGGAGGTTCACAAAAATGATTCTGGGAATGAAAGGAATGAAATATAAGGAGCATTTGATGGCTCTGGGCCTGTATTTTTTTAATTTAGAGGAATGGTGGGGGGGTATCATTGAAACTCATAAAATGTTGAAAAGCCTAGACAGAGTGGATGTGGAGAGGATGGTTCTAGGACTGGAGGGCACAACCTTAGAACCTAGGGACATCCATTTAGAATGGAGATGAAAAGGAATTTCTTTAGCCAGAGGGTGGTGAATCTGTGAAATTCGTTGCCACAGGTGACTCTGGAGGCAAGGTTATTGGGTGTACTTATGATGGTGATTGATAGATTCTTGGTATGTTAGAGCGTGAAAGGTTATGGGGAGAAAGCAAGAGAATGGGGTTAAGAGGGAAATGGATCAGCCGTGATCAAATGGCAGAGCAGACTTGAGGGGCCAGCAGCCTAATTCTGTTCCTATGTCTTATGGTCTTATTTTGCATACACTGTATAATCAGTACTGAACTTATCACTTGAGAATGCATAGAGACAAGGATGTGGTGAAATCAGCCACTCCCAGTGCTGGGTGGAGGGGTTTAGTGAACAGTTGTTGTCGAAAGGTGTGTAAAGGCACTAATTTCTTGTCCACCACACTGTAAAAGGAAATCATTCCACCTTCAAAGTCCACATACACACCCACCCTGCTGGGCACCTGAACAGTCAGCGTGGTAACATTATCATCATGCAAGGCTGCGAGACTGCCAGGCTCAGAGTATAGGCACCATGATTCCTTGTTTTGTCCCAGGGAACATTCTTTACCCTCACCCTTCCGTCTCAGGCTCTCGTAACATACACCGATATCCCAGCGGCGGCGCTCTCCACCCACCTCCACCTCCCAGTAACAGCGGCCGGTGCTCACTCTCTCCGTGCATACAACCTGCCAACAGTAGTTGAACCTCTTGGGGCTATCAGGGTAAGGCTGCCGGTGTTTGGAACCCGACACAGACCGGTTACCATCAGACAGGATTAGATGCGGAAATGCTGTGCGAGGGTCCAGGCTTGGCGTCTGTCCATCTTTGAGGCAAAGGAGGGACTGAGTGAGATTATGGATGCTGAAAGCTAGAGCTACAAACAATCTGCTGGAGGAATTCTATTTTGAGTGGCCTCTGTGAGGGGTTGGGAAGGAGATGTTAACATTTCAGGTTGTGGCCCTACATTGCACACAGAGAGTTCCAGCTATGAACCCCTGACAAAGTTAGAGCTCATCTCAGTATGGGAGGCACCCCTCCACTGCTGCTCCATCAAACAGTGTTCCTTAGAACACACTTGGCCCCACACACGAAGGACTTACTTACTGTCCGTTACACCTTCTGGCGTTTAGGGCAATAATTAAGGTCCTCTTTCTGTCCTTGGCCATCATACTGTCATATACAAATGTAGAAGGATTTTCATTGCTGTTTCTGCAACAGTTTTGTTGACCATTTAGGATAGTTAGTCCTGAGCTGAATCCCAGAACCTGGAGCTTTGACCTGTTAGGTATGGGTGACCCTACCAAGAACAAAAACATAAAGCGCTGACTCCAGCAAGCATAACTGTCCAGGTCATTGAGGTATGCAAGCCTCCAAACCACAACACAGTTGTGGTCCTCTTAGAGGACACATGAGGAAGCATGTCATTAAACTGGAAAAGTTCACAAGTATATTGTTAGGACCGTAGAGCTCGAGTTATCAAGAGAGGCTAGTTAGGCAGGGATTGTTTTCCCTGGAGTAAGGGGGTTTGAGGGCAACATTATAATTGTAGGATATCATGAGGGGCATAGATATAGAGTTTTTCTCCCCACAATAATCAATCCCCTGTAAAGCACTGCAATAGTCTTTCATTCACATCTGAGCTGTAGGTGGTTTGTATTTGTGGTGCTCTCTATCTATTTTTTTAGATACTTACACATACTGACCAGGAAGTTACTGTCCAGGGTTGGTGTGGGTGCTGCCACATACTGCCTTTGGACCCACTCTGCCAGCCTTTCCACAAGGGTTTTACCCAGATCTGAGGTGGGGGTCAGTGCCATGAAAGGTTCAGATGCTTCCTTCATTCTACAGAAGAAAAAAACACTTCCTTGTCACATTCCAAACTACTAAAGAATTACATTTCAATCACCATATTTTTATTGATTTGAAAATTGACTGGCGAGATGAACCAAAGTTTTCCAAACAACAAGAAAGTTAATTGTTGTAGGTATGTTGATTGAGGAAAAAATAATGGTTAATGTGATGGAAGATTTTGCTTTTCTTTGACTAGAGTCATTGGATCTTTTAAATTTACCCAAAAGGGTTTACAAGATTTTGGTCTGATATTTCTTTTAAAGGGGGCCTTGTAGAATGAGACTGCACTAACCTGGTATTTGCACAGGAAATAAAAACCTGTGTCCTCAAGTCTGAGATGAGAGTGAGGGTGTGGGTGTGCAGGAGTGTGAAATCCCTATCTACTGAGCTGTGGTTGACATACAAATCATAAGCCAGCCAGTCCAATTCCACTCAGTTTTCAGATAGCTCCATTCCCCAATGTCCCTTGTTTAGTATCTGCAGCCACAAGACACTACAGGTTGAGTACCCCTTGTCTGAAAATCCAAAACATATTTTTGAGCACTGACATGATGTAAAAGTCCTCAAGGTGCTGGGAATGTCCCAGGTGATGTGCAGTCTTTTGTACACCTTAGACAGTTTTGAGAAATGACCTCACATATGGAATGTACCAAAGTTAATGAAAAATAGAAAAACACTAGTGGAAAAATAAAGATCTTGATCGTATGTTGAAAGAGTGAATTCTCAGTGTTGGAATGAACATGTGCTGCTTAACGATATGCCTATCATAAAACAAGCAAAGATCTTCATGACAAATTGAACATAGATGTGAATATTCAGCAGCTGGCTGCAGAAATTTAAGAAAAGGCACGCCTCTAATGTTTAAAGTGCTGATCACAAAGCAGCAGAGAAATCCATTGATGAATTTGCCAAGATCATCGCTGATGAAAATCTAATACAAGTTTCAGAACAAATCTACAATGCTGATTTTTTTTTAGGTTTTATGTGAGGTATAAAACAAAGTTAAATTCCAATACAGTGTACTGTAACCTTTTAATCAAAACTTGGCATCATAGGTGGAAACTGAAAGCCTGCTTCTGTTACCCTTCACCCATTACATTTTCATTATATCAGTGGTGGGTAAGAATTTTATACTGTTAAATACATGTGTGATGACACTGCTTACCGATAGCACACAAATTCAGAGTCGGCAATGATGGCAATCCCAAGCGATCTTATTATATATTAAAAAATCTTAACTCTGAAACACTTCCAGCCCCAACCATTTTGGATAAATCATACTCAATCTGTATATGGAAATGCCTTGCTTCTTATGGCTGTGTTGCTTTATAGTCAGCAGTGGATTAAGCTTTTTTATTGTAAGACAGCCAGTGATACTCAATTGTTAACAACAAATGTTGATGAGTACTAAACAACCAGGACAATAAATGTAACAATGCAGAAATGCACACTTTCATTAAGTTTCTGGTTGATTGAGTGGGAATCATTTTGGTGAACTACATAAAATTTCTGCCTCTTACCTGTCTGCCATTGAATTAAGCTGCTATAATGAAGAACACAGAACAGTGTGAATAAATGTATTAGAACTATACATCCAAATCAGAATCAGGTTTAATATATGTCATGAAACTTGTGAACTTAGTGGCTGCAGTACAATACATGTTAAATATAGAATAAGAAATTACAGTAAGTATATATGTATATTAAATAGTTAAAAACAGTGCAAAAACCAATACGGTAATAAAATATACATTTAATAAATTTTATAAAATATCCTATTTTGGTGATTCAAATAGTGATTATTTCAAATAATTTCATAATAATTTTTACTTGTTTATTTAAGCTGAAAATGAGAACACTGAGTCAATGAAGGCAAAATAATTATTGAGTTCCTTACATTTCTTGATTCTCCCAGTGTTTCATCACTTGTAAGAAGTGTTTCAGGATGCATGTAGTCATTTACTCCTTTCTTATATTTTCCTGTTTTTTTTTACAACGTGGGAAGCCCGTTTATTCTATCAAGTCTGTCACTTCTCAGAGCAATCACAATGTTCTGTTTAATTTGTTGTAATTTATTTACTCTCACATGTCAGCCAACCTGCTTCCATTCTTCTGCCACTCATCTACACTTGGAATAATCTACAGTAGCTAGATAACCTACCATCTTGGCTGTGGGATGTGGGAGGAAACCCATGCACTTACAGGGAGAATGTGTAATCTCCTCACAGACAGTACTGGAGATAAAGATCAAACTCAGGTCTCCGGAGCTTTAAGATGACTAAGTTTTTGCTACTTTTCATCTTCTCTGGGTTACAAGATACATCTAATGATTTACCTTTTTTTAAAACCAAAGATTGCTTCGATCTCCAGCCAGCCTTTCAGGTGGGTTAAACTGCAGGGTACCTCTAGATTCTATTCGAGAAACTTTAACTTAACATGATAAATGGATGAAAGAAAATGAAGATAGTTTGATGGTGCTGGATGTGAAGATTGTTGACCTGGAAAAGATCTCTGATAAACAGTTCAAGGTTAATGAAACATTAAGACATAAGATTATTGGCTTAGAAAATAGAAACAGAAGAAATAATTTATGTAGTCTGTGTTTTAGAGAGTCATTGGAAGGCAATCACCCTTCAGAATTTTTTGAAAACCTTTTGGTTAAGCTATTTTGGAATATTTTAAAACCTCCAACTAAAATAGGCCAAGCTCACAATCGCCTGTACCAAGACCTCCTCCAGAAGGACCCCGTTCAGTGATAATTTGTCTTCACAACTTCCAAACAAAGGAACTTTTAAATCGTGAATCTTGTCAGAAAGATATGATTGACTATGAAGATCGTAAGTTCAGAATTGTGGAGGATTTTTCACCTGAGTTCATTCACCTGAATGAACACTTTAGGTTTAAAAAATTTATGTCGGAGTTGTATAATAAAGTTTTAAATGCTCTCTCTGCTATCCCGCTTATCTTAGAATCATTTTGAAATAGTGGCACATCTTGATGGCAGTAATAGGATTAGGGTGAGCCAGCATGGATTTACCAAGGGCATATCATGCTTGACTAATCTGTTGGAGTTTTTTGAGGGTGTAACAAGGATGTTAGACGAGGGTAAGCCAGTGGATGTTGTGTACCTAGATTTTCAGAAGGCATTCGATAAGGTGCCACATAGGAGATTGGTGAGTAAAATCAGAGCTCATGGCATTGGGGGCAGGGTTTCAACATGGATAGAAAACTGGTTGGCAGATAGAAAGCAAAGGGTAGCAGTGAATGGGTGTTTCTCGGACTGGCTGGAGGTGACTAGTGGGGTACCACAGGGCTCTGTATTGGGACCACAGCTCTTTACGATTTATGTCAATGATTTAGATGAGGGCATTGAAAACTATATCAGCAAGTTTGCTGACGATACTAAACTGGGTGGCAGCGTGACATGCGAAGAGGACATTAGGAGAATAAAGGGAGACTTGGATAGGCTGGGGGAGTGGGCAGATACTTGGCAGATGTCATTCAATGTGAATAAATGTGAAGTTATCCACTTTGGAAGCAGGAACAAGAGGGCAGAGTATTGTCTGAACAGTGTAGAGTTAGGTAAGGGAGAAATGCAAAGAGACCTAGGAGTCCTAGTTCATCAGTCAATGAAGGTGAATGAGCAAGTGCAACAGGCAGTGAAGAGGGCAAATGGAATGTTGGCCTTTATTACAAGGGGAATTGAGTACAAGAGCAAGGATGTCCTTTTGCATTTGTACAGGGCCCTGGTGAGACCACACCTGGAATATTGTGTACAGTTTTGGTCTCCAGGTTTAAGGAAGATCATTCTGGCAATTGGGGAAGTGCAGTGTAGATTCACTAGGTTGATTCCTGGGATGGCAGGGCTGTCTTACGCAGAGAGATTGGAGAGATTGGGCTTGTACACACTGGAATTGAGGAGATTGAGAGGGGATCTGATTGAAATGTTTAAGATAATTAAAGGATTTGATAGGATTGAGGCAGGAAATATGTTCCAGATGTTGGGAGAGTCCAGTACCAGAGGGCATGGATTGAGAATAAGAGGTCAGTTATTTAAAACAAAGTTGAGGAAGAACTTCTTCTCCCAGAGAGTTGTGTAGGTGTGGAATGCACTGCCTCGGAAGATGGTGGAGGCCAATTCTCTGGATGCTTTCAAGAAGGAGCTAGATAGATATCTGATGGATAGGGGAATCAAGGGATATGGGGACAAGGCAGGGACTGGGTATTGATAGTGAATGATCAGCCATGATCTCAGAATGGCGGTGCAGACTCGAGGGGCCAAATGGTCTACTTCTGCACCTATTGTCTATTGTCTAAAAGGGCTCTCAGAAATGGTTCCATTTGATTCGAGAGGTGCAGGATTTCTTGAGTTCCGAATCTGTTTCAGAAGTGTAACTGTTCAATAATTCCCTACATGAATCTATGATGCATCTGCCTGAACAATCCCTTTTTTTAGAACTTACAGACCAACTGTTCATTACTTTCTTTTATGAATAGCTGTTTTTTAATAAACTTTTGGTATACCAGAGCATCCATTTTTTGTACTTTTATTTCTTTGCTTAGAAAAATAATGACTTAACATTGGTAAGTTTTCTTTGACTTAATACTTTCTAAATAAATTTGTTATGATTTTTTTATTTCTTTTCAAAATGTTATAATATATTTTTTCATGTGTTTATTATTTCCTCTCTTTGATGCTCTTTTTTTGTTGTGTCTTGTTGGAATGCATTTTGTTCAGTGAGTAGATTGTTTTGAGCAGTCTACCTGTTCATTACTTTCTTTTAAGTACAATTGTTTTTTTTTAATTTTGGTATACCTCCATATCTAATTTTTTGAACTAATATTTCTTTGCTTAGAAAATAAGGTTTAAAGATCAGTAAGTCTTCACTGAGTTAATACTTCCCAAGTTAATATGTCCTGAATTTTCTTAGTTCTTTTTAGGATTTTATACTATATTTTTCATGAGGATTTTTAAAAATAAGTTTAATTTTGCTCTGCTTTTTGTTATGTTTAGTTAGAATGCAATTATCCTTCATATTTTCTGGAGTTCAGCCAGTAGGTTTTTTTTGGGAGGATAATGCTGGTAGGTTTAGTTGTCAACTGTCCTTTGGTCGACTTTCTCTCTTTGGGTGGGGGGGGGTGGGGTGGATTTCTTCTTTTGTATCAGCTGTTTGGTTCTCAGCTTCATTTGTTGCTTGGTTACATTATCTTAAAGTTCATTGTTTGGATTTAATATATATTGCAGCAGTTCTTATTCTAACCTCTCTTTGAAGTTATATTTAAAATGGATCATACTATTAACTTACTTAGTTTTAATGTGAAAGGAATAAAATGTGAAATGTAATAAGATTTTTAATTATATTAAGAAATTAAACACCTCAATTTTCTTTTACAAGAAACACATGTGTAAATGTGATAACTTGCGTCTTTTCAGCCATTAGAGTGGCTTCTCTTTCCATTCCTCCTTTCAGGCTAAGGCCAGGGCAGTTTCGATCCTTATAGAAATTCTGTTTCTTTTGTTCAACATAATGTAATGTCTGATCCTAAAGAGCATTTTGTTATAGTGTCAGGGAAATTACATGATAAATTAATGGTTTTTGCTAATTTATATACCCAGAATATTTATGATCCAGTATTTTTTGAACACTTTTTTTCATTTTTACCAGATTTCAGTCTGTATTCTCTGGTTTTAGGAGGAGACTTCAACTCTTGTTTAGACCCTGTTTTAGTTTCTTCATCTTTTAAAAGATTGACTGTTAGTAGATCTGCCTCCTTTATTCACTCTTTTCTAATAAAATATGAGATTGTTGATATTTGGCATTTGTTTACATCTAACAGATAAAGAGTGCTCTTTTTTTTCTCATGTTCATCATACCTATTCCAGGATTGATTATTTTTTTGTTTATAGTCCATTGATCCCATTGGTTCGATCCTGTGAATATAAAGAAATTGCTGTTTCAGATCATGCTCCTGTGTTTATATCTTTATATCTTCCGGGTGTCTCCCAAATAAACAGATTCTGGTGTTTTGATCCAACTTTGTTATTTGATAAGGTTTTTTTTAATTTTTGGAGAGACAAATTACTCCTTATTTTGAAGAGAATATACTGGAAGACACCTCTAGTCTTATTTTATGGGATGCTTTTAAGGCTTATATTGGAGGACAAATTATTTCTTTTAGTGCCAGTGTTAAGGAAAAGAAAGCTAATATGGAGAGAATTGAATTAGTTGATCAGTTGTAACAAATAGACCAAATATATGCTTTGGCTCCAGATTCTGTTTTATATAAAAGACTTGTTGAAATTAAATCTAAATTGTTACGTATTCAGGCAACAATAAATATATGAGTTCGGCAAGGGTATCTTATAACAAACAACACGTTTATTAAACACAGAAAACAAACCCCCCAAAAGTAAACAAACACCAACGTAACCAGAAATAGCTGCGGTGCGGCAGCCCAAACAGTTCATAAAGCGATATTGCAAAAACAGTTCTTTAAAGTGGTATTGCCAAAGGTTCGGTATGCTCACAGTCCATTTAAAAGGAGAGACTTTATAAGATGATTTAAATTCTCTTTCACGTCGCTTGCTTCGATCCCCGACGTCGAACTTCCCACGAAGAATTCACGAAACAGAACGGCTTAAAGGCACTGACCTTTCCTTCTCCACTACCTTCAATCCTTTCTAGTTAAACCCAGGGATTCACACGAAGATAGTCAACGAAATCCTTCCAAATAAGGATCAAACAAAGGTCGCCCCCATTTCACCGTAGAAAGCAATTCTCCTCGATCTTTAACTTCCAAACTTCGATCTTCACTCTCCACTAATTTCCTCGAACTAGCAGAATCATAAAGAACCTGCTGGCAATGACCTTCTAAACTTTAGGCATTAAATAAAAACTTCATCCTTCAACTAAACTGCATCATCACTTAAAACACGCAGTGGCATGAAGTCAACCTGGCAAATCCAGCCACGAACTGCCCCTCCTCACAGGGTGGGGTCTACCTTTTATAACCTGTAAAAAATACCTGTCACATGATCTCTACTGGCGGGAAAATGATGTCATTCCACCATCACAAGACCATCACCTCAAGTCCAGTATAGCTTCAATCCCAGTCATGTGACAAGGGCACCACTGTCATGTGTCACGAGTACGTAACACCTCCCTCCAAAAAAAACATTTTTGGTCTGACAAGAACAAAAATTTTTAACAATTGCTTACAAGAAAAACAAAGTTATAAATTTTATAACATACACAATATACAATACCATCATATAACAGCTTATAACTCACAATACAGTAGGAGTGTTACAATTGAAAAAAAAACCCACTCCATAAAAAAAATTACAGTGTACATTCAACATCGAGATAGACAATCAGCAACCACATTATCTTTACCTTTAATATGAGTTATCACAATATTGTACTCTTGTAACATCAAACTCCAATTTAATAATCTTCTGTTTTTGTTTTTCATCTTACTCAGAAAAACTAACGGATTATGATCAGTGTAAACAATAAGTGGTTTTTGAGTTGTACCAACATATACCTCAAAATATTCCAAAGCTAAAACAAGAGATAACAATTCTTTCTCTATTGTCGAATAGTTTCTTTGATGCTTATTAAATTTCTTAGAAAAGTAAGCTACTGGATGATCAACCTCATCACCCTCATTCCTTTGCATTAATACTGCTCCTGCAGCCTCATCACTAGCATCCACAGCCAATGAAAAAGTTTTTTCAAAGTCAGGTGCCTTAAGCACAGGTTGTCGACATATCATTGTTTTCAATTTTTCAAATGCTTCTTGACAAGGCACCCTGCGATTCTGGATGGTATGCAGACGAAGTGATTTGCTTAGCTCCCAATTTATAAACTATCTGTTGAAACAATCCAGACATAAAATTACTGCCTTGATCAGTTTGTATCTCCTTAGGTAATCCAAAATAAGTAAAAAAATTTATAAGGGCCTTTGTCACAGTCTTAGCTTTTATATTCCTAAGTGGTACTGCCTCTGGAAACCTAGACGAAGTACACATGATAGTCAACAAATACTGATAACCAGTTTTTGTCTTTGGTAATGGACCAACACAATCTACAATAACTTTAGAAAATGGTTCACCAAATGCTGGGATAGGTTGTAATGGAGCTACTGGTGTAACCTGATTTGGTTTACCCACAATTTGACAAGTATGGCACGTTTTACAAAACATCGCCACATCTTTTCTTAGACCAGGCCAGTAAAAATGTTTTAAAATCTTGTCCACAGTTTTCCTTACCCCTTGATGTCCACCTAAAGGCACACTATGAGCTAAAGTCAAAATCTCATTACGATAAACTTTCGGAACAACAACCTGGTAAACAACATTCCAATCCTCACTTACAGGAATTGTAGGTGATCTCCACTTCCTCATCAACACTCCTTTTTCCAAGTAATATCCTATTGGCACCTTATCAATTTCACTATCTAGTAAACTATCCTGCTGTCTTAATTTTATAATCTCAGAGTCTCTATTCTGCTCTGCTATCATCTCCTTCCGAGACAAAGATAAATCTTTATAGTCAGACTTACTCCAAGAATCTTGTTCAAACAACGAAGGTAAGAAAGTCTCTGACACATCCTCAAAACTCGAATCCTGAGATGAACAGTCCTGAGTAACAACCTCATTCTGCGCATCAATCTTTTTAGCCATAGCTCTAGTCACAACACAGGAAAAATCTGTGTTAGAATTCAACTCTGGTTCCTCTGACTCCATTGTCAAATGCACTTCAGGAAAAACGTGTCCACCTGCCAATTCATTACCTAACAATAAAGAAATACCCTTCACAGGTAAGCTATGCTGTAATCCTATTTTAACAAATCCTGTAACTAACCCTGACTTTAAATTTACTTTATGTAAATGTACAGGCATAAAATCACTTCTAACACCTCTTATGTAATTTACCTCACCAGTATAAGACTCTTCATTAAACTTCAACACATTGTCTAACATCAGTGATTGAGAAGCACCAGTATCCCTAAGGATTCTTATTGGCACCAGAGTAGATCCTTCCTTCAAGGATACAAACCCTTCAGTTATAAGATGATCATATCCCTTTTTAACTTGGTCAGACTCTAACAAAGCCTCATTCGTGTTTATCAAACCCTGTAACTTTACAGGTGCTTCAGTATGTTGCACACAAGCATCTGGAACTGCTTCCTTCTCTTTCTTTTGCAATTTGAAACAGTTAGCTATTACATGGCCAGGCTTCTTACAATAGTTACAAATAAGACCAAACTGTCTTTCCTTCACAGGCTTTCCTTTCTCATCAACTTTCTCATTAACCTCTGATTTAATTTCAGATGTACCTGAAATCTCCATGTTATTTTTCCTCTTAAAAATTCTGCCCTGAGGAAATTTATTCTTATGGATTAAAACATATTCATCAGCTAATCTAGCACAGTCCTGCAATTTATTAGTATCCTTCTCATTTAAGTAGGTCCTTACTTCAACAAGAATGCTTCTTTTAAATTCCTCCATTAAAATCAGCTCCCTCAATATATCATAGTCCCCATTTACATTTTTAGAAGAAACCCATCTCTCAAATCACATAGCTTTATCATAGGCAAATTCCACATAAGTTTTTTCCACAGACTTTTTCAAACTTCTGAATCTTTCCCTATATGCTTCTGGGACTAACTCATATGCGTTTAAGATATGCCTCTACAATATCATAATCAAGTGCTTGCGCAGCTGTTAAAGCTGTGTAAACTTGTTGTGCTTTGCCTTTAATTACACTCTGTAACAACACTGACCATTTATCTTTCGGCCACTCTGACATCCGAGCAATAGTTTCAAAATGTTGAAAATACCTTTCCACTTCTGTTTCACTAATTTAATTTCTTGACTAGCAACAAATGGTTTTTTAGAACCAGAAGACTGATTCCCAGACTTTAATTCCTCCATTGCATATGCAAATTCTCTCTGCTTTTGTTCTGCCTCCAATTTACACCTCTCCAAATCAGCTTTACTTCGTTCCAATTTCATTTGCTCATTTTGCAATTGCATCTCCAGATTACTTATTGGAAATGACTCTAAAATCGAATAATCAAAAACGCCCGAGACCACATAGTGTGACGCGACTTTTCTCTGTATAACAGCCTTAGATGTAGTCTGCAAAATACCTTTAAGTTGCAGTCTACTAGCTATCTCAAACACCTCAGTTTTTTTCGCCTTTGCCAACACCTCCGCAGCTGGCGAAGCCAGAAACTCATCAATATTCATTGCTGCCGAATACCACAAGCCAAACAAAAGAACCGCATAACCCCGTTTCCAAAACACCGATATAAAAGTTAGCAAGCATTTAAACTCAAATGATCCAATCCCGGACGAGCCCCCATATTTAATGTTACGTATTCAGACAACAATAAATATATGAGTTCGGCAAGGGTATCTTATAACAAACAACACATTTATTAAACACAGAAAACAAACCCCCCAAAAGTAAACAAATACTAACGTAACCGGAAACAGCTGCGGTGCGGCAGCCCAAATAGTTCTTAAAGCGATATTGCAAAAACAGTTCTTAAAGTGATATTGCAAAAACAGTTCTTTAAAGTGGTATTGCCAAAAGTTCGATATGCTCACAGTCCATTTAAAAGGAGAGACTTTATAAGACGATTTAAATTCTCTTTCACATCGCTTGCTTCGATCCCCGACGTCGAACTTCCCACGAAGAATTCACGAAACAGTACGGCTTAAAGGCACTGATCTTTCCTTCTCCACTACCTTCAATCCTTTCTGGTTAAACCCAGGGATTAACACGAACATAGTCAACGAAATCCTTCCAAATAAGGATCAAACAAAGGTCGCCCCCATTTCACCGTAGAAAGCAATTCTCCTCGATCTTTAACTTCCAAACTTCGATCTTCACTCTCCACTAATTTCCTCGAACTAGCAGAATCGTAAAGAACCTGCTGGCAATGACCTTCTAAACTTTAGGCATTAAATAAAAACTTCATCCTTCAACTAAACTGCGTCATTACTTAAAACACGCAGTGGCATGAAGTCAACCTGGCAAATCCAGCCACAAACTGCCCCTCCTCACAGGGTGGGGTCTACCTTTTATAACCTGTAATAAAAATCTGTCACATGATCTCTACTGGCGGGAAAATGATGTCATTCCACCATCACAAGACCATCACCTCAAGTCCAGTATTGCTTCAACCCCAGTCGCGTGACAAGGGCACCACTGTCATGTGTCACGAGTACGTAACAAAATACAATTTGATTTTAACTTATCCAATTGAAACTCAACTTTTAAAAGATAAAAGTCAGTTTTAAATTTATAAAGCTAATGGTGAAGAAACATCTGATCTTTTAGAAATAAATGATGGGTCGGCCTGACCTTGATAGCATGGCTATGGTGTCATATTTTCCCCCTTTTTCACAAAAAGACTGCACTGAGCTCTGAGGTATATTCAGTGCCTTTGAGATGGTCTTGTATGCTTCTTCAGATTTGTGCTTTTCTATTATCATTTCACTGGCTTGTCATGAATGTTCTTTTATCTTCATTTTTGGCTGGTCAGTTGAAAATCTACCATCATCTTGGACTTTTCAGAGAGAGGGGATATTGATTCCTTTAGAATTGATTGAAAACAGGTGATCCTCTGAATTTTTACATCACTAAATTCGGTGACTTGGTAAAGTTATACAGTATTTTGCACAAAAGGAAAGTTATTGTAGCAATTACTAATGGTGTGCATACATTTGCAGCCTCACAATTTTGGTTTTACTTTTTCTGGAATTGTTGTGAGTTTTGGGGATTTGATATGATGGACAATGTTTTGTAGGTTAGCTCCAAAATCTAACTTCAGTATTGAGAAAATGAGACAGTAAAATATGTAAGTAGCTGTGCAGTCTGAATACTTTTTCAAGGCACTGTATCTGTACATCTATATCGGGAAAGCAAGAAGCAATTCAGAGTGAAGTAGTGGGAGCTCAGAATAACCTGTAGGGAGGAGGGGCAAAGACATTAGTTCCTGGAATCCTACATGGAGGACAAGAGATGTTCAGAGATTGACTGAAGTAATAGGAAACATGGTAGGGAAAGATCACTGAATTAAATAGCATCAAGAGTGTACAGAGAGTTCAAAAGAAGAAATCAGAAGGGCAGCACAAGTCACAGGTTAACAATGGCAAATAAGATTAAAGGAAAGATCAATAATGATAATAATAATAATATAAATATATTAAGAAGTATGTGACGAGCAAGACGATGAGCCGTGTGAGAATAGGACCAATCAAGTATGAGAGTGGAAATGTATGCACAGAGTTGGAGGACATAGCGGAGGTACTTGATGAATACTTTGCATCTGTTTTTACCAGGGAACAAGGCCTTGGTATTTGTGGGGATGACTTACAGCGGACTGAAATGTTTGAGCATATAAACATTAAGAAAGAGGATGTGCTGGAACTTTTGAAAACCATGAAGTTAAATTAGTCACCGGGACTGGATGAGATATACCCCAGGTTACTGTGCGAAGTGATGGAGAAGATTGCTGAGAATCTTGCAATGATCTTCCTGTCATCAATAGGGACATGAGACATACCGAAGGTTTGTAAGGTTGAAGATGTTATTCCTTTGATCAAGAAAAGGAGTAGAGATAACCCAGGAAATTAGAGATAATATAGTTTGACTTCAGTGGTTGGCAAATTGTTGAAGAAGATCCTGAGAGGCAGGATTTACTTGTATTTGGAGAGATGTAATCTGATTTGGGATAGTCAGCATGGCTTTGTCAAGGGAAGGTCTTGCCTTACAAGTCTGATTGAATTCATTGAGCATAAAACGAAACAAATTTATGAAGATAGAACAGAGGATGTAGTGTGTATGGTTTTCAGTAAAGCATTTTATAAGGTTCCCCATGCAAGGCTTCTTCAGAAAGTAAGAAGGCAAGGGATCCAAGGAGACCTTGCTTTATGGTTGTAGATGGTTCATATTCTGCATTGAGGTCAGTGGCCAGTAGTGCTCTACAGGGATCTGTTCTGCCAGCCCTTCCTCTGTGATTTTTTATAAATGACCAAGATGAAGATGTAGAAGGGTGGGGTAACAAGTTTGCTGATGACACAATGATCAGCTGTGTTGTAAATAGTCTGGGGAGTTGTCACAGTTACAGTAGGACATCGATAGGATGCCGAACTCGGCACTAATTGCAAAGAAGTTCATTTTGATAGGTCCAATTTGAGGATGGAATATAATAAAAATAGTGAAACCTTTGGTAGTGTGGAGGATCTGAAAGATGTTGCTGTCCGTGTCCATAGGAACTCAAAGCTACTGTGTGGGTTGACAGTGTTGTTAAGAAGGTGTGTCGTGTGTTTTCAGTCATCAACCATGGGACTGAGTTCAGTCGCCATGAGGTAATGTTAGAGCTATATAAGAAATTGGTCAGAAGTTACTTGGGGTACTGTGTGCAGTCCTGGTCACCTCATTACAGGAAGGATGTGATTTACAAGTATTTTGCCTGGATTGGAGGGTGTACTTTATGAGAACAGGTTGAGTGTACTTGGCATTTCCTCCATGGAGCGACGAAGGATGAGAGGTGCCCTGATGAAGGTGTATAAGATGATGAGGGGCGGATTCCGGTGACGTATTCGTCCCGAATGGCAGCTTAAGTCAAGAGTTCCTCCAGAAAAAACTCATATTTTGCCCCATTACTCCATCAAATATAAGGTCTTTTGAAAATATCTGAATTGATAAAGGGGGCAAGAAAGGGAAAAGAGAATGGAGATTAAAAATGTGACACTGTGGAGCCTGTGGACAAGAGGAGTGCGGTGAGCAGTTCTCCTATCCAAACACATGTTAGCGAGGCTGAAAATGGGCCTTGTTCAGGCGAAGCAGCAAATATGATCAAAATTCTGGAAGAGATACAGGAGTTCAAAAAAGAAATAAAGCAGCAACTAAATGATATCAAGTCAGAGCTCTCCAACGTCAGTCAAAAAATAGCGGTGGCAGAGACACAAATTGAGAAAGGTAGAAGATCACGAGCAAAACATGGAACAGATACTAAGTTAGAAGATAAAAATATTAAATCAACAAGAAAGTAAACTGATTGACCTGGAGGAAAGATCATGGCGGAAAAATATCAGGATATACAATGTTCCTGAAGGAGCAGAGGGTTTGTCTATGACAGAGTTTGTACAAAAATTGCTGCAGGATGCTCTGGGGCTTCCCTCAACTATGAAGCATGAAATTGAGAGGGCGCATCGCCCCACGGCCTACTGGATACAGAGAAGATAAGCTGTGCTGAATGGTAAATAAATTATTTCGATATCATACCAAGAGCCAGAGATTCTATGAAGGGCCTGGGGTAGAAAGATGGTGTTCTTGGACAGTAAATTAATATATTTTGATCAAGATTACCCCCTGCGGTCCTGCAGAAATATAAAGAATACAATGAAGTAAAGTGAATATTAAAACAAGGAAAGATTAGATTTCAAACTCTGTACCCTGCTAAACAGCGGGTGTTTTATGATGATGGGATCCAACCGGATCAGACAGTGGAATGAGGCAACTACAACATGAAGGCCAGAAGGTTGCCCATCAGCGGGATCAAACCGAGGGAAAGCCTGGCTGAGCAGTTAACCCACTCTGCTTCAGAAATAGTGAGAGAATTGAGAAAGCAGGAGATGGGACGAGGGCCAGAGAAATATATACCAGGAAGAAGTCTGTGAGTTTTTTGAAGACAGCCCTTATCCCTGCAAGAACAGCCATAAGGTTTGACTAACTTTAAGAGTGTTGAGAAGCTAAACGGAAGCAAAAGTAGACAGTGATGTACCTATCTTGAGAAATACTTATTATAATGTGGATTTTATATTACTCAATTATTCTTTTTTATTCATTCATTCACTCCTTTTTCCACACTTAAATGAGAATATGTATATGGGAGGAATACAAAGGAAAATCTTTTCTGTGTAATGGATATAGATTTGTTTACTTACTTTTATAGTTACTGCAGTGGGGGCCCTCAACTCACAGGTGGGGGCTATCCCCCACAGCTAGATGTTTCCTCTAGATCAACCCAAGGTCATCTACTAGAGACCTCAGCCTTGGAATCACACCTTTGTTGCCCTTTTTTATTATTATTCGCATTTCTTGGTTCTTAATTGTTCATGGAGTAGATTGATTAGGCTTTATTCTGTTAATTTCAATGATATATTGACAGATAAATACACATGGCTAAGCAAAAGAAAAATTAATTTCTTTTAATGTCAATGTATTGTTAAATCCAATCAAACTTAGTAGAATTCTATCCAAAATGAAAACAGAACAAGCTCATGTAGTATATTTGCAGGAAACTCACTTAAGTGATAATGAGCATGGAAAACTAAAAAGAATGGGTTTCACCAGTTTGTTTTTCTCCTCATATAAATCAGGGCAGAAGAGAGGAGTTGCTGCTCTTATCTCAAGCAAGCTAAATTTTGAAAAAGTATTTGAAATGGGAGATAAGGAAGGTAGATATATTCTGGTAAGGGGGAATATAGACAGAAATCCAGTTACTCTATTGAATATATATGCACCCCCAGGAAGTGATATTAGTTTCTTTCAGAAAATTACTAATTATTATGGTAACAGAAACAGAAGGTATGTGGGGGAGACTTACATTTACAATTACAACCAAAGTTAGATTTTTCCAATAGAAATACCTATGAAGCAAAAACCTTACATAAGAAAGTTAATACACTTTTTGAAGATGTTGGTCTAATTGATACATGGAGGTACCTTTTCCCCATCAGAAGGGATTACACTTGTTATTCTGCCACCACCCCCCCCCCCCCATCCTGTATATACAAGAATAGACTATTTCATAACATTTGGAAAAGACAAACACAAAATAAACACCTGTGGAATTGGGACAATAGATGTAAGTGACCATGCAATTATATATTTATCTGTTGATTTTGACCTACAACCAAAGAATACTATTTGGAAACTAAATTCAAGTCTACTCAATGATAAACACGAGGAAATCTGCAGATGCCGGAAATTCAAACAACACACATAAAATGCTGGTGGAACACAGCAGGCCAGGCAGCATCTATCGGGAGAAGCACTGTCGACGTTTTGGGCCGAGACCCTTCGTCAGGACTAACTGAAAGGAAAGATACTAACAGACTTGATAGTGGGGGGAGGGGGAAATGCGAAATGATAGGAAAAGACCGGAGGGGGTGGGATGAAGCTACGACATGGAAAGATAATTGGCGAAGTAATACAGAGCTGGAGAAGGGAAAGGATCATGGGACGGGAGGCCTTGGGAGAAAGAAAGGGGGGGGGAGCACCAGAGGGAGATGGAGAACAGGCAGGGTGATGGGCAGAGAGAGAGAGAGAAAAAAACAAACAACTAAATATCTCAGGGATGGGGTAAGAAGGGGAGGAGGGGCATTAACGGAAGTTAGAGAAGTCAATGGTCAGGTTGGAGGCTACCCAGCCGGTATATAAGGTGTTGTTCCTCCAACCTGAGTGTGGCTTCATCTTGATAGTAGAGGAGGCCATGAATAGACATATCAGAATGGGAATGGGACGTGGAATTAAAATGTGTGGCCACTGGGAGATCCTGCTTTCTCTAGCGGGGTAGGTGTTCATCGAAATGGTCTCCCAGTCTGTGTCATGTTGCACCAATATATACAAGGCCACACTGGGAGCACTGGACACAGTACACCACCAGCCGACTCACAGGTGAAGTGTCACCTCACCAAGAAGGACTGTCTGGGGCCCTGAATGTTGGTGAGGGAGGAAGTGTAAGGACAGGTGTAGCACTTGTTCCGCTTACAAGGATAAGTGCCAGGAGGGAGATCGATGGGAAGGGATGGGTGGGACGAGTGGACAAGGGAGTCGCGCAGGGAGCAATCCATGAGGAAAGCAGAAAGGGGGGGAGGGAACGATGTGCTTGATAGTGGGATCCTGTTGGAGGCGGCAGAAGTTACAATACAGAAATGGGCCCTTTGGCCCATCTAGTCCTTTTCTACCGAGTCTACCCACTTTTCTACCTAGTCCCAGCCTCCTGCACTCAGACCACAGGTCTCCACATCTCTGTCATCCATGTACCTATCTGAACTTCTCTTAAGGCCCCTCTATGAGTTTAGAATGACCCTGAAACCATGGCTGCCTTGTTATGGTATGAAAAACTGAGGCTGTGGCAGTGTGGGTTCCTGGCATTGAATCCTGCCATGTGTTTGAATGAAGCTAGGGAGGAGTCAGCTTCATTGTAGGAACTCTGTAACACTCTATCTGAGAATATTTATTCTTGACTATGATGTAAAGATTGAAGACACTCCTTCAAAAATGTTGGTGCTGCTTGCAAGTGCTTGAGCAAGGTGAGTAGCTTTTGTGGAGTGGACAGGGAAGATGAATATCAAAAATAGCAAGCTTTGGAATCATCAGTCTAAAGATCATATGGAGCCAAAGTCTTTAATAGACTCTGGTAAAGTCTAGTATTTCAAAATTTTATAACCTAGTGCCTGCTCACCCATTCAATGTTTGGTTTCAACTTCTCCTTCCTGCTTGATCATCATAATCCTTGGCTCCTGAAGCATAGAAACTTTTCACTCAGCCTCAAACTTATTCAGTGATTTCACTTACACAGTGTTCTGGGATTGATAACCATAAGGATTCATGAACCTCCAAGTGATGAAATTCTTAAGTAGCCAAACTCTCACCCTGAAACCAAATCCCTCACATTCGATTTCTCCAACAGATGCAGGACCCTCTCTGTGTTTACCCCATTAAGCTTCTCAGTGTCTAAAATGTCAGAAGAAGGGTTCACACTCCTGATCTTTCTATAAAGACAAGTTTATGTTAAGCTATGTCCTTCAATTCCCTTTCTGGTAAAAGCTATTATGTTCTATCCCTTCCTCATTACTTGCTCAAAGAGCGTGACAGCAGATTCATCGGGTGCCATGCTGACTATCAGTTACACATCTATACTAATATTATTTGCCAGTCTTAATCCATAGCCTTCTGTAATTTGCTGCACCTGCATACTAACCTTTTACAGTTGTTTTACAAAGACACCAAAATCATATAAACATGTAATAAACTCACAAGATCTGAATTTTGTTGTATTTCCCTATTTTTCTTACCCGAGCAGTTAACCTCACATTATTCCAGGCTATATTCCATCTCTTCTAATTTTGTCTACTCAGAGTACTCAGACTCTTTTATGTATCTCTCACAATGTACTTTCTGACCTACCTTTGGATTATCAGCAAACCTCAATGTAAAACTTTGTTCCTTCATCAAAATCATCAGACACGGAGATTGATAGAGCCCACCATTCACTAGCAGCTAAACCAGCCCCAGGAGGTAGACCGTGCCCAGTTATTCTTCGACTTCACCGCTACCAGATTAAAGATCTCCTGGTTAGGGAGGGCCAATGGGGAGGGAAGTTAGAATACTGCGGCCAGCAGATTCGGGTTGTGGAGGACTACTCTCCCGAAGTTTTAAGCCTGCGAGCCGAGTACAGAGAAGTCATGATGGAGCTATACAACCAAGGGCTCAGGCCTTCCCTTCTGTACCCTGCACAGGTCCACATTACACTTCCCAGCAGTGACAAGAAGTGGCTAAGCACGGAAATACATCGATAGCATCCCCACCACACTGGATTCTTCATAAAATATTTTTTTCCCATACCCTCGGCCAGGTAACATTTGCAGTGATTGGATGGTGAGGTCCGGTCTGACTCCATTGTGTTAGGTACTGACTACCGTGATAGGTGGAATAAAACTCATTCAGTCTGCTCTCAAGAGAGAGTATTTCCTTTTACCTCCAATTCCGTGAACTCTACAACATTTTGCAGGAAGAAACCTGGGTAAAGTCTGTTTATTTTTTTTCAAATATCGTTTTATATTTCTGTTTTATGCTTCAATTTTTAAACCTTAGGGAAATTGTTTTATCTTCTCACTAAGCACATTGTCAGTTTAGGAGTGTTGAAGACGCTACGCGTGATAAGAAGTTGTACTGTTGAATGATTATTGTTCTTAAGAGCTTGCTGCTAGGTCTCTGGCAGCTGTCTTGTGGGTTGGGGGGTGGGGGGGGGGGGTACTCCAATGCCAGTTTTGGTTTAAGAACCCTTTGAAGTTCTTGTTATACAGGATTTACTTCTGCCCTGTTTCTCTTTGTATTGCACTTTTGCCTTAGAGCTGATACCCAAAAACGTGACACTGCTTATGCCTATCAATCTGTCTCCTTTTTAAAGGAGAATGGTTAGTCCATTAAATTTTGTGAGCTGGAATGTCAAGGGGCTGAATCATCCTGTTAAAAGAAGGAAGGTGCTCTCACATCTCAAACAGTTTAACACAGCAATTGCATTACTACAAGAAACACAGATTCACAGTTCTGATAATTCCCATTTTATGTCACTATGGGCAGGGCAGCACTCACTCCACTTTTCAGGCTAAAGCCAGGGGGTCTCAATTCTCATAAATCAAAACATTCCCTTTGAGCTCCACAACAAAATATCAGATACAAATGACCGTTCTGTCATTGTTTCGGGGAAACTATATAACACACAGGTGGTGTTGGCTAACATATATGCTCCTAACTCAGATGACGTGGACTTATTTGAACATTTTTTTTTCTGTGCTGCCTGATTTGAGTTCATACTCTCTCATACTAGGCAAAGACTTCAACTGTTGGTTAGATCCGGTGCTGGATCGATTGTCTCCTATTCCCAGAGTACTAAGCAAATTTGCCTCAGGAGAGAAATCCTTCCTCTCCAACTATGGCATCTCTGATGTATGGTGCTTTCTCCACCCAAATAAGAGAGAATATTCTATCTTCTCACACATACATCACACCTTTTCTAGAATTGACTACTTTCTAATTGATAATTAGCTGATTCTATCGGTCCATTCCTGTGTTTATCAGAGCATAGTGATATCACACCATGCTCCAGTTATTCAGTCATAATTCTTCCTGGTTTTTCTCAAATAAATAAGTGTTGGTGTTTTAATTCGACCTTACTGGCAGATAATGACTTTGTAAAATTTACGCAGGACCAGATAACCTTTTTCCTTAATACCAATACGTTACCTGAAACCTCAAGCCTCGTTGTTTGGGACACCTTGAAAGCATACCTCAGGGGTCAAATAATTTCCTACATGGCGAATATGAAAAGAAAGAACCATAAAAAATGATGACCTGGCCAATCAAACTAAAGAAATAGACCAACAATATGCTCAAATTAAAAATCCAGAGCTGAATAAAAAACAAGTGGAACTCCAAACTAAATTTGACCTTATTTCCAGTCACCCAATTGAATGCCAAATCTTGAAGAGCATGAGCTGATTCTATATTCATGGTGACAAATCTGTTAATTTTTTAGCCAACTAATTAAGGGGCTTCAAAGCCAAACAACACATCAAAAAAATTCAAATGCAAAATGGAAGCATCATCTCAAATTACTCTGAAATCAACGAAACATACAGGAACTTTTACTCCCAACTTTACACCTCTGAATCCCCAAATGCTAACATTTTGGTAGAGAATTTTTTAAATAGCATAAATACCCCTATGCTCTCTCCTGATCTCAAAATGAGACTGAATGAGACAATATCATTAGAGGAAATATCCTCAGCCATCTCATCACTGCAGACTGGTAAATCTCCAGGACCCAATGGGTTCCCTGTAGAATTCTTTAAATCATTTCCGTCGCTGCTCTCACCTCAACTAACCTTGGTTTTATCTGATTTGTTTCAACAAGATAAACTGCCAGCATCATTTAATGAGGCACGCATCATTCTTCTAGCAAAGAGAGGCAAAGATCCAATAGAGTTCTCCTCATACAGGCCAATCTATCTGTTAAATGTTGATGCCAATATCTTAGCTAAAGTTCTGGCCCATAGATTGGAGAACATCCTACCCTCTATTATTTCTGAAGACCAAACTGGTTTTGTCAAAAATCGCCTCCCCTTTTTTAACATATGCTCTCTTTTAGATATCTTATACTTACTTTCAGTTGGGATTCCTGAATGTGTTATCTCCTTAGACACAGAGAAAGTGTTCAACCGTGTGGAATGGAATTACCTCTTTGCTGTTATAGAAAAATTTGATTTTGGACCAAGTTTCATAGCTTGGATTAAACTGTTGTATTTGTGTACCATTGTCTCTGTTTTAACCAATTCTCAGCAATCTCAACCTTTAAATCTCAAATGTGAAACCCACCAAGGGTGCCCCTTAAGCCCGTTACTTTTCGATCTGGCCACAGAGCTAGTGGCGATTGAGTTCCGCAGTTGTGCGGATCTGACAGGGAGTTGGAGGGACGGAGTTGAGCACAAAGTCTCCCTTTATGCTGACCTATCTTTTACGTTTTATATCAAACCCGATCACCTCCTTACCTCACATGTTCTCACTCCTTAACTAATTTAGCCTGTTTTCAGGATATAAACTTAATTTACACAAGAGCAAACTTTTTCCAATAAATGGAGAAGCACAAGGATCAGAGTTCCATAACCTCTCTTTTAGGGTAGTAAATAACCAATTTACTTACCTTGGCATCACAGTAACAAGGAATTATAAGCGTCTTTTTTGGAGAAAATTTCACTAATCTGTTAAATCATACAAAACAGAGCCCAGTACAGTGGTCACCCCTATCCATGTCCCTGATGGGCCGAATTAATGTTGTCAAAATGAACATCCTTCCTAAATTCTCATACCTTTTTCAATCCATACCACCTTTCATTCCTAAAGTCTTCTTTGATTTGCTAGACTCGGTCATATCATCCTATTTCTGGAAGGGCAAGCATTCCCGACTGAATAAAGTCCATCTTCAAAAATATAAAAGTGTTGGGGGCATTGCTCTGCCCAACTTCCACTTATATTACTGGGCAGCTAACATATGCTATCTCATCTTTTGGTCTCATTTCCACAACCAATCTGACTGCCCAATATGGGTGGCAGTGGAGCTGAACTCCATTAAGAATGTCTCTATTTCTGTACTTCTTGGATCCGCACTCCCTTTTCCTAAACTTAAACCAATTTCTGATCCTGTTATCAGGCACACCTGAGAGTATGGGTTCAGTTCAGAAAGTATAGTGGTCTCTATGGCTTCTCTCTTTCAAGTCCTGTTCTACATAATCACCTCTTCCAGCCTTCTATACATGATGCAACATTTCAAAACTGGTATAGAAAGGGCATCAGGCACTTTAAAGATCTTTTTATAGACAACTGCTTTGCATCATTTGAACAATTGTCTGCAAATTTAACTTACCCAACATTCGTTTCTTCAGATATTTGCAAATCAGACATTTTATCAGCCCTTCGTTATCAAACTTCCCTGAGGCAACCGACACAAATGTCATTGATGTTTCTCTGCATGAATCCATTGCACAAAGGTCTAATATCTACTATCTGTGACAAGCTAGTGGTTCTGAGGCGAGCCCCCCCTTAACAAAATTAAAACTGCCCGGGAGCAAGATTTAAATTTTTCACTGTCAAATGATGTATGGGATTCCGTTCTCAAGTTAGTTAACTCAACCTGATTATGTGCCCGCCACTGCCTGTTCAAGGTCGTACACAGGATCCATATGTCAAAAAAACTAAATGATCTCACATTTACCCAGATGTTAATCTCTGCTGAGATGAATGCAAAAAGAGTGAGACTTCCCTTATTCACATGTACTGGACATGCACTAGCTTGGAAAATACTGGACAGATATTTTCCAAACTCTATCCCAAATACTTAATTGCAATCTGGAACCTAACCCTTTGATTGCTCTTTTTGGCACCTCCAGAGAGGGAGACCTGCACCTAAGTCTGACTAAATGTTGCACACTGTCTTCTGCCTCTTTTTTGGCCAGGTGTGCAGTCTTGCTCAGGTGGAGTGATGCTGCCTTGCCCACCCATGCTCAGTGGCTTAGGGACATCATGTCCAGTCTATACCTTGAGAAGATCCATTATTCAACTCTCAATTTGGACATAGGGTGTGGGGACACTTTCTTGAATATTTTCAGAATTCCCAGCCAAACTAAAGGTTCATCCCTTCTTCCTTTTCTCATAACTCCCTGACTTTCAGCATTCTCCAGTAAATTTCTACGAACTCAGATGTGTAAACATACAACAGTTTTTGTGTTAGGAAAATACACCTTCTCTAAACCAATGCAGCTCTGTGGGGATAAAGATTCTATTAAACGCTTTTGCTAATGCAATGATGGCTTGGAGATGGGAAGTGGGAAGGGTAGGTCGGGACAGGGAGGCAACCAAAGCATGATTGTACTATGGGTGCATCTCTATCATAGATGCGAATTGTACATTTGTTACATTTGTTATGTACTGCACAAGCCTCCTTTGTACTATGCTTTCTCGATTAAAAAAACAAAAAAAAAATTGCTGAGAAAAAAATCATCAGACACACAGCTGACAACCAGATTTAAACGAAGGTGGTGTTACAGTAAACGTCTGCAAGACAAACCTGTAGAAAGAACATAAACATGATAATTCTTTCAAAATATGCACATTGATCAGTTCTGTTCCCCTTGCAGCTGATGGACCTCTTATCTTGTATGGTAACTGTGGTAAACTATCTATACCTGTCTGGACACGCCCACCCACCCCCGCTGACTGCTCCTGTGGCTCCTCCCACAGACCCCTGTATAAAGGCAATTAGCGGCACTGCTCCTCCCTCAGTCTTCAACATGGTCCTATTCCTTTTTTCGCTGTTAATAAAAGCCTATTGTTCACTTCCAGTCTCCTAGAGTTATTGATGGTGCATCAGTAACTGAGTGGCATTGAACTGAAAAAGGACAGATGTCACAGCTCCAGTTCATTCCTGACCTCTAGTGCTGCCTGTGTAGAATTTGCATATATTTGCTGTGACTGTGTGATTTTCTTCTTGGTGCTCCTGTTTTCTCCCATAATGCAAAATTGTTCGGGTAGGTAGTTTAACTAGCCTCTGTAAATGACCCCCAGTTTGTAGGTGGCTGATAGAATCTGTAGGCAGGTGATGGAACATGGAGAGGATAAAATGAGATTAATAAAGAATCAGTCTAAATGATGGCCAACATTGTCTTGGTGGGCTGAAGGGCTGTTTCAACACTGCATTAATATGTCTTTAAGGATTAGTCTATCAAATGACATTTTCCATGCTGTATTATAATTAGAGTATGCAAGGGTTTCTGTAAATAATGTAAGAGCAATGTAATATTTCCAAATTAAAATTAACATTTTAACTCCTTATCAACTTTGTTTAAGCATCAGGATCCCCTGTAAATTTTAGTGCCTTATGTAATCTACCTTGTGTATACTGATGAAACTACCAGCAATAATAAGGATTTCTAAGCCCACATTATCTGGTTGGTAGAGCATGTTTAAGGAATCTCAACTCTCGTGTGTCTAAGGAACAGATATTTAAAAAGAAATTCATAACCTCAGTGACAGCCTAAGAAATTTTGATTAAATCTATTCCAGAGTATTCACACAAGTTTCATTGGTTTTGTATACGAAACTCTGTCAATGGTCGTAGTAAAAAAGCAGGAGATTTAAAGGAAAAAAATCTCTCTATAATCCCAATCCAATTGAGTCATGCTCTCTTATTTAAACTAGTCACATGGGAAGGTGAGGACATTTAGAACAGCTTAAAATAAGCACCATACTGTTGTGTTACTCAACCTGTTACCAGGGAAGAGCAAAAATATTATGTTTCTGTCAAGGGAGCACTTGAACATAGATTCATCTGTCCTGCCTTAGAATCTAAGCTCTTTACTGTGACAGGAAATAGAAATTACTTCAGTTTGCATCCAGCACAAGGGGCTTTTTCATAGTGTTTCACATCTGAGTGAAAACCACATTCAAATGCTGACCGTCACTCAATGAGACATGGAGCTGTGAAGGAGAAGCAGCCAACGGTCACCAGGTAATATTATTTCAATTACTCTTTTTATCTATTTAGTTATTTAGAGTTACAATGCTGAACAGACCCCTCCAGCCCAACAACTCAACTATTTCATACTAGTTTCATCACAGGACAATTTACAATGACTAGTTAATCTATTAACTAGTACACCTTTGGACTGTGGGAAGAAACTGGAGCACCCAGAGGAAACACCCACGGTCACAAGGGGAGAACATATAGAGTCCTTACAGATGGCACCAGAATCGAACTCCAAACAACCCAAGATGTAAAAGTGTCAAGCTAACCACTATGCTACTGTGCTGCCCTTCCTTTCTTTCAGTGCTATATACTAACTCAACCAGAACAGGATGTGAATTAACTGAGCTCTAATTAAGGTTAATAAGGCTTAAGCTAGAGTGGTTTATTTCTGTGCTGAAGAAGTAAGTCATGGAAATTAATTTTTTGATATTAATGCTTGCTCCAATGCTGACTCAAATTGTCTAAACCCACTCTACTATTCATTTGCTTATTTCCCATTTCCATCACCTCCTGCATTGTAATCAATCCACTCTCCTATGCTTGAGCCACTTTAAAATGCAGAACCATTAGTATGATATTTATTGTTACCGGTATAATGAGGTATATTAATAAACAAGAGAAGTTCTGCAGATGGTGGATATCCAAAGCCACAAATACTAAATGCTGGAGGAAGTCAGGCAGCATCTACGGAAATTAATAAACATTCTAAGTTGTGGGCTGTGAAATTCATTATTAAGGACCTTCATCATCCAGGACGTGCCCTCTTCTCATTGCTACCATCAGGTAGGAGGTACAGAAGCCTAAAGGTACACTCTCAGGAACAGCTTCTGGAACAGCTTCTAAACCTGTGCCATTTGATTTCTAAATGGACATTGAACTCATGAATACTACCTCTCTATTTTTCTGCTTTTGCGCTATTTTTAATTTAACTATTTAATATATATACATTTACTGTAATTGATTTTTTCTATATTTACCATATATTGCGTTGTACGGCTGCTGCTAAGTTAACAAATTTCACGAAGTCTGCCAATGATTCTGATTTCCATAGATGCTGCTTGACCTGCTGAGAATCTCCAGCATTTTGTGAGGTATGCGAGGGCAGTATTAAACCATGCTTTATCCTTAGCTGTTACAGTACATTACAAAGACAAGCCCCTCCACTAACCCAAGGTAGCCCACTACCCAACATTTCCCAGCTTTATAAAAAAAAACCTTCATTCAGACCATCTTATTTCAAATATTGTGTCCCCTCCAACAATGAACACACCATCTCATTTCACAGTTTCCCCCACTTAGCTATCACTTGTACTCCAGAACTTAGCTGCCAGGCCACTACCGATGGTTCTCCTGCAGGGGATCACGCTGATGACCAGGCAGCCAAAGGGGTAAGGGGTGGAGTGGTGAGGGAGGCAGGTCGGGATGAGTGTCATGGGGAGGAGATATTGGGGGAGGGTGGGGTGGGGAAAACGTGGGAAGAGATCAGGAGATTTTGGGGGCTTGTGCGGGAGATCGAGGGGAGTGTGGTGTGAGATTGTGGGAATTCTGGGGGTGGGGAGATTGGAGGGGGGAGGTAGGTATTTCCATTTCGGAGTTTGTGATGGAGGTCAGTGGGATGTTACTGTAACCAGGTGCAGACAGTGAGGGGTGGAGGGATGGAAATCCCTATTGGATGAACAGTATTTAATGAATTGTGCTGATAGGAGACCCTGCCCAGTGTTGTACTGAGAAGACAAGTGTCATGGGGTGCGCCAACAATAATGTGGTTTAATATCCCCTTCTTACACCTCAGTCACACATTTTCTCACATTTTCAAACCACATAAGAGGAGGCCATTTAGCCCATTGAGTCTCTGCTGGTTTCCAGAGCAGCCCCATCAATTTCTCCCACCCACTCACCACTCAACCTATTCTCTCTCGCATCCCCTCCTAACACTCACCTACACGAGGGGTAACTTACAAGAGACAATTAATCAATAGGCCAGCATGATGTTCAAAGGCAGGATGGAACTTAGAGGGAACTCCCACAGTCACAGTGATCCTGCAAACTCCACACATGCAGTACCAGAAGTCAGGATCGAACCCAGATCACAAGAACTGTGAGGCAGTGGTAGAACTCGACCAATTTTGTTTATTGAACCTCGTTCTACACTGTTCATGTTTTGGGTTATCCTTGCTGGTACTGATCCACACCCCTGCCGTGGGATTGAGGCCTCCCTTGTCTCTTTCTGGAAACAGGGCACTCCTCCTTTCTAACTCTCCCACCGAGACCTACCTTGCCAGTGAACTTCGGTATTTGCTGTCTCACAGATTCATTGGTTATTTAAAGTACCTCAGCTCAGTTGGATATTTCAGAACACTCCGCTCTCTTGTAGCGCCACCACCCTTCTCCTTCAGGAGATGCAGTCTGCTTTTAAATACTGCTGGCTACTTGCAATATGACAACCCCCAATGTGCCCCTCCCACCATCCTCCCCACTAACAGGAAGCACTATGTGATACAGTAGGAAGTACACATTTACTTGGTGTTCTGGTTTCCTCCCACAGTCCAAGGAAGTATTAGGAGTTCGATGTGATTTGGCATGTCAGCAAATACGCTCAAAAACTTCTATAGTTGTACCGTGGAGAGCATTCTGGCAGGCTGCATCACTGTTCAGTATGGAGGGGCTACTACACAGGACTGAAAGAAGCTGAAGAAGGTTGTAAATCTAGTCAGCTCCATCTTGGGCACTAGCCTTCAAAGTACTCATCTTTAGGAAGCGGTGTCTCAGAAAGGTAGCATCCATTATTAAACACCTCCAGCCATAGGCAGCCTTAGCTATGTTTCATCCCTTTCAACTGAAGCGGGCCTCACCCTCCCAGGGGCCCCCAACTGACATGCAAAATTTTAATGCACAGCTCCCAGATGCCACAATATTCTCCTGGTGGTCAGCCGATGCACCAGTGGGCGCTCGCTGACTGACATCTGAGAAAATACTTAAACATTGCTCCTAGCTAAGAAGGCTACTTTTCAATGAGAGGAAAATGAAACGCTCCTATCCTGTGGTGCTGAAAATGGAAAGTATTAGACAACAAAACAAATCATCTAAATAGTCTCCTAAAAGTTGCATATTTCTTTCATCCAGCATCTGTAAAAGGCCCGCCGACTGAAATTGCTGCTGCACCATCGTCACAGCATGGGGCTGCAGTGCCAAGTGACAGTGTTAGCAGTACAGGAGATGTTGATAATCAGAGCAATGAAAATGAGAAGAACAATTCTACTCAAACAGAGGGTGATAATGATGGCCAAACTTTGTTTGATGAACAAGCACCACAGCATGATGACAGTCCTACAACTGAGACAGGTGAGGGAGATGCTGCCACCAGCACACCAGACAGAGAGAAAGCCCCACTAACATTCACAGAGGCCAATCCAGCACATTGGCCAACGCATATTACCAGTGACCAATAAATCAACATTGTTAGGAGAGAACATTGTTCAGTTAGAGGACATTAACTTTCCACAGAGCCAATCACGCCATTGTTTTACCAAGGACAGATATCTTATGAAGATGAAAAATGGAGAAACCATTCGTTGATCATGGTTAGTGTACTCAAAATCATCTGATACAATCTTCTGTTTCTGCTATACCCTATTTGGCAAGCAAAATCACAGTCTCACTTGCGGAGGTTTCAGAGTGTTTCAGACCCACTCTCACACTCCAGGATCATGAGAAGTCAAATGCGCAATGTGCCAACATGGATAGCTGGTGCGAGCTGGAAACGTGCTTAAGAACGTACAGTGCCATTGACAGCACGTACCAAGAAATGCAAATGCTGGAAAAGAAAACACTGGAATTATGTCATGAAAAGGTTCATTGCCATAGTCAGTCACCTTGCAGAACGAAACCTTGCTTTCCGTGGCCACAATTCCACCCTACATGAACCAAATAATGGGAACTTTTTAGGTCTGGTGGAGCTGCTTGCCAAGTTCGACCCAGTGATGAGCGAACATGTCAGACAAGCAGAGAAAAAAAGAGATTGCTGACCACTACATGGGGAAAACCATACAAAATGAGTTAATCACACTTATTGGAGACAAGACACTGGAAACGATAACAGAGAGAGTAGAACAATCACATTACTACTAGGTGATAATGGACTGCACCACTGATGCTGCACACATAGAGCAGCTCTCTGTGACACTGTGCATTGTCACATGCCAAGTAAATGTCGGAGTTACAGTTAGTGAGCATTTTGTCGGTTTCCTACCAGTGCTTGACACAACAGGTGCAGGCCTAACCAACGTTTTCTTAACACATATGGAGAAGTTAGGATTAGATATTTCAAAATGCAGGGGGCAGGCATATGGAAAATAGCGGGGTGCAGAAGAGGGTGCTAGATATTAACAAAAAAGCACTGTTCATGTCATGCACGAGCCACAGCCTAAAGCTAGTCATTGTGGATGCTGCAAAATCAACAGTGGAGTCTGTGAGCTTCTTTGGGGTGCTGCAATATCTATACACACTATTCAGCTCATCGACACAGAGATGGGAGCTTTTCAAGGAGAAGGTGCCACAGATGATCCTCAAGGCCATATCCAACACACGATGGGAGTGCCGCGTGGGAAGTGTGAATGTCCTGCGCTACCAGCTTCCCGATGTTGGCAATGCACTCCTGTCACTGATTGAACATGCCACACAGAAAGGTGACAGTTTTAATAGAAAACCAACAAAGAATTTTTCAAGCACAAGAGATAATGGATTAATATGTGTAAGCATGCATTTAAAAGCCAAGGTCAATTTTCTTAAACATAATCCTATCAGATCTTGATGTTCTTTGTGATCCAGAGGTTCTTCAGAAGTCAGCAATGAGGCATAACATGAGGCTAGTAAATTTGTTAAGTATTACCTGATGGGGCATATGTTTCTGTTCTTTTGTTATTGCTTGATCCAAATCCTGAAAAAGCTTCCCTAACACCAAAAGGGAAGTGCTCTCACCAGAATGACTGCAATGACTACCAAAGATTATAAGATATTGGAGTAGAATTAGGCCAATCATTCAATCAAGTCTGTTCCACGGAAGGGAACTCACTGCCATGTTTACAAGGCCAATCACAATCTGGACATTAATCATAGATCTTGCCAATGAATCCGTAATCCTGAAAAATGAATGTTAAAAACAGAACTGCTTCAAAGCCCTGTGAGGACAGAAGTAGCACTCAAAATGTCCACCTCTAACGGTCTAATGGAACATCAAACATCAGGCATAGTACATAGAACAGCACACTACAGTACCCCTTAACTCACTCCAAGTTCAGTCTTATCCTTTGTCCTGTATAGCCAGGCGTGGCACTGAGGTCAGATGGGAGTACAACCAGAGCTCATGGGTTAGGGGTGAAATGTGAAAAGTTTAACCGGAACATGAGGGGAAACTTTGTACTCAGATGGTTGTGAGACTGTGGAATAAGCTGCTAGCACAAGTGGTGAGAGAAGTTTGGATAGATACACAGATGGTAAGGGTATGGAGGGCTGTGGGCCCAGTGCAAGTCGATGGGAGTAGGCAGTAAAGATGGTTTGGCATGGACTTAAATAGGCTGAAGGGCCTGTTTCAATGCTGTACTCTTCTATGATCCTATGGCTTTATAACCCTCCATTTTTCTCTCATCCATATGTCTGAGTTTCTTAAATGTCTCTAATGCATCTGCCTCTAATACCATTCCTGGCAATGCATCCCAGGCACCTACCACTTTCTGTGTTTAATACAACCTACACCTGACATCCTTCTTCGACTTTCCTCTAAAAACTATAAAGTTATGCCCCATTATATTAGCCATTTCTGCCTCAGAAAGTGTTTCTGCTGTCCACTCTTTCTCTGCCTCTTATTGTTTTGTACACCTCTATCAAATCACTTCTCACCCTTCTTTGATCCAAAGGGTGTCATGGTAGCATAGTGGTTAGCACAACATTTTACAATAGCAGTGGCCTGGTTTCAATTCTGTCGTTGCCTGTAAGGAATTGTGTGTTCTCCCCTTGACCACATGGGTTTCCTCCCACAGTTCAAAGGTGTACTGGTTGGTGGCTTAATTGGTCCTTGTAAATTGTCCCGTGATTAGGTTAGGATTGAATCAAGGGATTGTTGGGTGGCACAGCACAAAGGGCCAGAAGGGCCTATTCCATGCTGTGTCGTGTTAGAAAGATAGATAAGTAAAAACAGAAAATCCCTAGCTCACTCCACCTATTCTCGTACAACATGTCCTAATCTGAGCAGCATCCAGGTAAATCTCCTCTGCACCCTCTCTGAAGTTTTCAAATCCTTCCTGTAATGAGGAGACTAGAACTGAATACAATACTCTAAGTGTGGTCCAACCAGAGTTTTATAGAGCTGGAACATTCCTTCACAGCTCTTGAACTCAAAACCCAACTAATGAAAGGCTACACACTATATGCCTTCTTAACCATCCTATCAACTTGTGTTGCAAGTTTTATGGATAAATGGCATGAACTCCATGATCCCCTTGTTCTTCCTCCCTGATAATAATCCTGTTGTTAATGCCAGCATTCTGCCTTCAACTTTGACCTTCTTTAGTGAACTTCTTTAGTGAACAGTGTAGAGTAGGTGTACTCTATATCCAGTGTATATATCCAGTGTAAAGTAGAGTCTGTACATATTTTATAGAAACAATGGCATGTTCCTGACTGGAATCATAATTATTTTAACAAATGAGACAAAAAAAAACCAAGACATGACACAATGATATTTGTAGGTCCAACTATAAAATTTAAGCAAAGTTTGGAAAGGTACATGGATGGGAGAGCACTAGAGGGCTATGATTCAGGTGCAGATAGATAAGGCTGGACAGAAAGCTAATTCAGCATGGACTAGATGGGCCAAAGGACTTGTTTCTGTGCTATAGTATTCTATAACTCTCTGACATTACTGAGATCAATGCCCAGAACAAAACACAGGGTTGGATGTTGGTGTGATTGTCCAATTTTGTACCTCAATCAATATTTGGCACCAATTAGAAGAAAAGAGAGAGATTTTCTTTTCAGTTAATTAAGATCATTACAATGAAACTCACTAAGCAGGAAACATCCCCTCTTTGAGTTGACTGAAGGAGTCAAGAACTAAGAAGAAGCGAGCAGGAACGAGCTGCCAACAGAAAAGGTAGATATGAGTACAATTATAAGATTTAAGAGAAGTTTGGATAGGTACATGAATGAGGGGGTTATGTCTGGGTGCAGATGAATGGGACTAGGCTGGTCCATAAGATCATAGGACTGTAATGGGCTGGGTTGATCAGACCCAACCTTTCGTGTGTCCAGGAGATGTGGTAATAAGCATGCAAACACAACACAGTTGCTAAAGCCCAATTTATTATCATAAAAAATGGAAAGCACAAATAAACCACAGAAAATACTACGTAGCAATGCAAAGGTTTCTGACTCTTGATCATTAACCACCACATGATCGTTGCTGTTCTCATGGAAACTTCAGGGCACCGATTGCAACTTCCAGCCCTAGCTGAAGTCCAAAGAATGAATGAAAAATTCTTTCATTTGTACAAGTTGCACAAGCACAGAACAACCATGAGTCAAACTCTTTGTTTTCTTGTTCTCATGCTATTAACTCAGTTTGATTTCTTTCATTCAAACAACACCCATCCATTAACATAGTGTTCAGCATACCCTCATAAATCAATTAGATAGTTTAATGGTCAATCCTTTTACTTCTTCTTTGTGTTATGAATGTACCACAGCTCTGAGGGGCCGATGGGTGCGGGGTAGCCCCCTCCTTTGTGAGAATCGCAAGATCACTATTGATTTGGGTCAGGATATAAAGCTACGGGAAACGGCCATTGTCTCTTGGAGATGGACTTGTGTATTAAAATACTGTGCTACATGGAAGCCCTCAGGCAAAGTGGGCTGGTTGAGGGAGGGATTGCCTCACCCCAACCTGATTGACATCTGAGACCCTGTGAGTCAGGATAAAAGAGGGTCTGTGGGAACAGCTCCTTCAGATGCACCAGAAGAAATGCTAGCGATCCCGTAATAGCAGAAGCCAGTGGGGAGGCCATGTGCATTCAGTTCCATTTGCCCCGGAACCGATGCCCTTTACCATGGAAAAACGGCTTTTAGCTAACAACGGGGAACCCAACTCCCAACGACTCGAAGGATTGACATCATAAAAGGACTAGGCAAGTTTTAAACCCGTCTTTCTCTCAAACCAAAATGCTGCAGCTTGAATGGACTAACGGTGACTTTTATATTTCCATCAGACAATACATTATCCCCTAGACAATGATTGAGCTATTTCTTATTGATTATTATTCTGCCCGCACTTTTAGATTTAGTATTGATGATGTATATTATCTGTATGTTTGCATTGATCTTATTTTTGTGTATCTTTATCAATAAATACTGTTAAAAATAGTACCATCAGACTTCAACGGACCTCTGTGTCTTTGCTGATAAGTGACCCAGTTACGGGGTACGTAACATTTGTAAAAATTCCTATGATTTGCTTTTTCATGGGATGCTGGAAATCAAAAACAATAGACACAAAATGCTGGAGGAACTCAGCACGCCAGGCAGTATCTATGGAAAACAGTAAACAGTTAATGTTTTCTGCCGAGACCCTGTTGATTCTTTTCCATAGATGCTGCCTGGCCTACTGAGTTCTTCCAGCATTTTGTGTGTGTTATTTACATTTCGATGGTGTGATTTCAGGTGATTGAGCGATCTGAAGGGATTTCTCCAAGGGAGTTTGGTGAGGTTTCAAGTGGAACGTGAAACCTGGAGGCCAAGATGTGAGCTCATCATCGACTCCATTTATCCATTTCTCATCAATTAAAGCATCGAACAAGATTGAAATCGATGAGGATGAAAGCGGAAAGCAAGTGGCTGTTCAGCACATTTGCCTACGTTTGACTGGTCTCCCTTTCCCCCTTGCTCACTGCTGTCAGATGAAGCTGCCTGAGTTTGAGCAGTCTTTTTCTCTCACTCTTTTTCACTGCTCCTAGAGGAAGATGTCTGCGTGACTGGTCTCTCTCTCCTTCTCACTTAATGCTGCCAGACGACAGTGCCGGATTCTTGGGTCTTTGGGAAGGTTTAATTGATGGGGTTTGTGGATTGGAGTGTGTAGTTCATGATATGATATGTTTCTAATTTCTGGTTACTCCTTTTCTAAATTTCTATTTTATTCAATTTTGATTGGGGTGACTGGCTCTGCAGCCTACAGTCAACAAACAACACAGAACTAAACTGAACTGAACTGAAGTAAACTGAACATTCCCAGTCTGTTTCAATGGCTCTGTGGCTTGATGTTTTGTTTTCTGTGTTTATCACTTGTTTTTTCCTGTTGGCGCAATCTATTCTATTTTTTTGACTGTTAGGTGTTGGTTGGTTTCTTTGATTGGGTTCTATGGTGTTTCTTTGTTTTGTGTCTGTCTGTGAGAAGGCAAAACTGAGGGTTGTATACCGTGTACATACTTTGATAATAAATATGCTTCGAATCGTTGTTATCTCATGGCACACAACATTCCTTTGACTTGCAAAGGGCATCAACAGCCTGAAGAAAGAATTCAGCTATCAACATACATTCTGCAGACATTAACAGATATTTTTTTCACTAACAGACCTCACTTGCCATTCGATCTAAAAGAGTTAGGTGGTCATTTGACCTGACAGACATTCATTCATTGTTGACAAAATCCAATATGCCACAAAGATATATGAGCTCATTAAGCCTGGTGCACCATTCTATCATGGCTGATTTATTCCCCACACCCCCCGCAACCCAGTTCTCCTGTCTTCTCTACATAACCGTTAACACCCTTACTAATCAAGAATCTATCATGCTCCACTTTAAATATACCCAATGACTTAGCCCTGACAGCCATTGTGGCAATGAATTCTATAGATTCAACAACCTCTGGATAAAGAAGTTCCTCCTCATCTCTGTTCTAAAGAGACCTAATCAGAATAGATCAGATGGACTAAAGGGCTGAATGGCCTCCTTCAGCGCTGCACATCAAATTCTCAGCAAGGCATGGTAATGCAACTTTATTTGATTTACTAAGGATAGCAAGTACATACTTCAGTTGAAAACCAGACAACAATATTATAAATAAATATGTCCTTGCTGAATGTGATGTATGATGTGTGTCACAACTAACTAAGTAGAGTTTCCCTTGTAAATGGTTGCATTTATCACATAGTTACACTCAGAGTGGCATATCCTCAACATATGTTAAACGTGTTGACTTGGAGAGGAATTCGGAAAAGGATGAAGTTGACACTGGTTAAAGTAATGATAACACAAAACCCGAAACCACCCGTTGATGCAATGTTAACCTTTAGAGGGCCCTCAAGAATTTTGTTCAGCTCTGAAGTGATAATGGGATGGAATGGAAGGAATAGTCATTATCACTCACCATCAGGCTTTTGAACCAGAGACGATAACTTCATTCAACTTCACTTACTCACCCCAACACAGAACTATTCCCATGACCTATGGACTCATTTCATGGACTCTTAATCTCATGTTCTCAAGATTTATTACTTATTTTGTTTTTTTCTTACTGTATTTTCACATTTTGTTGTCTTTTGCATGTTGGTTGTTTGTCCATCTTTTACATGGTCTTTCATTGATTCTATTGTGTTTCTATGTATTTACTGTGTATGCTCCAAGGAACTGAATCTCAGGCTGGTCTGCGGTGATGTGTATTTTGATAATAAATTTACTTTGAACTTTGAACTGACTCCCACCGACAGAGGGGCTCAAGAAGATGCAGGTTCAAGACGGCTAACAAAAACACAAGAGCAGGGCGATAAGGAGATCAGAACTGCAATATGTTGTATGTGAAGTGTGTGTTGAATTTGGCTTTTGAAATTCACAGTCTGCTTTTTGGAATGAAGCACCTGAGTGGGTAAAGGGGAAGGGAACCAGCATATAGTATTGGCAGTTTGGTTTATTATTGTCAAATGTATTGAGGTGGGGGAAAAAGTTTATTTTGCATATCATCTGGTAGAATTTAGGTGGCACGGTAGCATAGCAGTTAGCGCAATCGGTGTTCGATTCCTACTGCAGTCTGTAAGAGTTTTACATACTCCTTATGACTGTGTGGGTTTCCTCTAGGTGCCCTGGTTTTCTCCCACATTCCAAAAGATGTACGGTTAGGTGTAATGAATTGTGGGCATGTGATGCTGGCCCTAAAATTGTGGCAACACTTGCAAGTTGCCCCCAGCACAATCCTCAGACTATGTTTGTTATGGATGCATTTCACTTTTTGCTTCAATGTTTTGATATACATGCTATAAATAAAGCTCATCTTTAATCCAGGTGTGGTGGGTGCAGTTACCAGCCGCACCATCAACCAGGCATATTAAAGTGTCCTGTAGCCGACCATCCTCCTGATAATCTGGCAAACAACTGAGCTGTTGTGTCTCTGTCTCTGTCTCATTTTACGGTGGTTGGCACCCAGCTTAATGGTGCATTATTGTCAACTGCCGCTCTGGAGTGTGTGAGAGACTCACATTCGAAATCCCTTCACCTAGTCTCTCACACACACACACACACACACACTCCTCCCATCTTTGGCCATCCTAGTACCCTATTCCTGTTTATCTATTATATTCTATAAAAAAACCCTGTAGCCCTTAAGAAGGCTAAAAATACCCTAACCTGTGCTCTCTCATCCATGCCCAGCAACCCTTTTAATGTGAATTCCTACACTCCCAATTCCCTTAGATTAATCACTGAGCTGTCTTCTTCTTCTTCCTTGAGTTTTTACTGCAGTTGGCATCCACACTGTTGCATTACTGCCATCTTCAGGATTTACCATCCCTCATTGTCCATTCACTTGACTGCCTAAAGTCATCTTTCCAATCCCATTGTCCTTAAAAAACTAAACAACAATTTCCTCCCCTGATCACTCTCCCCCATTCCAATAAAGCTCTAACACCGTTCTCTACCAGTCCTATTTTGCGTAATTGTTGTAGCATTTGTTGTTCTTCCTGTGCAAACTTCCTGCATGAAATAAGGATATGCTCTACTGTTTCAGTCTCCTGACATAGATCACAAAAACTTGTTAGATGTTTATTTATGATAGCCAGAGTACCATTAATCACTTTCAAATTAATTACTTTCAAATCTCAGTCTTCTTATAATTACTTGCTCCTTCCGCTTTACTCTCCTACTCCCCTACTCTGTTCTGAATTGAATGTAAATGTCTTTCTTTTATTGCTCTATCCCAATGCTGCTGTCACTGTTGATTATCCTTCTCCACACTATGCTCTTCCCTTCTGATTTTGATAGCTTAATATTGACCTCTACAGATCCTTTTTTGACTGCTGCTTTTGCCAGTTTATCTGCTGTCTCATTTCCCATAATACCCGAATGTGCTGGAACCCACATGAATGCAATACTTTTGTCTTGTCTAGCCAGTCCTGAATGTGCAAACAGGATTTCATAAAGCAGATCCTGGTGTCCTCTAGTTGCAAGGGCCAATACAGAATCACTACATATCACAAAATTACTACAGTCAACCTGCTCACCCTATTCTAGCGCTAACAATATGGCAAACATTTCAACTGCATAAACACTCAAGCAATCCAGCGTTCTCTTGCTAATTTCCACTTGATAACTTGGCATAACAATTGCAGACCCTGTTGCACCTGTTTCTGTATCCTTTGATCCATCTGTAAAAATTTGTACGTCATATACACACATATACACCCATATCTTTTGCTGTTTGCTCTCCTGTCCAACCAAAACTTTCTTTTTGTGGCCTTTCCTTCTCCCTGCATGTCTCCAACACCCTTTTTGTAGGATGGCTATCACCACGCCCCCTTAAATTAATCCAGTAATTGGCCTCCAGCTGTTTACAGCACAGCTGCAATGGCATTTCATTTGCTTCAACTTGGAGTGCACACACTGGGGAAGTTCTAACTGCTCCCAAGCACACCCTTAGAGCCCAGGTTTGTACGATATCCAGTTCTGCTAACACAGATTTTGCTGCTGACCTGTATACAATACTTCCATAAACTAATCTTAATCTTATTAATGCTACATAAATATACTTCAGTGATGCAAAATCAGCACCCCATTCCAAACCAGAAAGACACCTCATGACATTTATCACATTTTTACATTTAGCAACTAGATATCTAACATATTCTCTCCATGTTAATTTCACATCAAAATGCACTCCCAAAAACCGAAAACTTTCAACTCTCTCCAGGTTACTTCCATACAGAGTCAGATTAAGTCCCCTGAGCTTTTTCCTTGTAAAGAACATGGTTTTTGTCTTCTCCACTGAAAATTTAACAGCCAACTTTGTCCCCCACTCTTCAACTTGATTAATTCCATCTTGCATTTTCATAACTATATATTCAATATTTCTCCCTCTTTTCCACAAAGCCCCATCATCTGCAAACAATGACTTCCCCACATCCGTTGGTATATTTACGAATATATCATTTATCAAAATGGAGAATAAAGTTGGACTCACTACACTCCCCTGAGGCATCCCGTTTTCTACAACATGCTGGCTTGATAGCTCTGATCCTATCTTCACCTGACTAGTTCTCCCATTTAAAAAGTCCTTAACCCAATTGAACATTGCCCCCCCACAATTCCCATTAAATGCAGCTTGATTAGGAGCCTCTCCTTCCATAACATAACATAAGCTTTCTCAACATCAAAAATACTGCAACCACTGTCTCTTTATTTATTTCTGCTTTTCTTATTTCGTCCTCTAGACACACCACTGGATCCATAGCATTCCTTCCTTTCCTGAACCCGCTTTGATACGTAGCCACCATACCGCTACTCTCCAGAAAGTACACTAACCTCTCATTTATCATACGTTCCATAAGTTTACATATATGAGACGTCAAGGCAATTGGCCTGTAATTTCCTGGCCTACTGTCATCTTTTCCAGGTTTCCTTATTGGAATAATTATTGCCTCTTTCCAGCTCCCTGGTATTCTCCCTTCATCCCAGATTTTGTTATACAGAAGCAGTAGTTTCTCCAGACTTCCTTCACTCAGGTGTTTTATCATACTATAGCATATTTCATCTTTACCTGGTGCAGTCTTTCCTGTTCTATCTAGTGCCTTTTTTAATTCTCCCACGCTGAAAGGGACATCTTGCACACTTGTCAAGGTTAGCTTTTCTACGTAAAGCCTCCATATTTTCTGCTTTTGTTCTCTCTCTACTTCTTCTTCCCTTCTCAGACAAATTATCAGAACTATGTACCATAACAAAAGTACTTGCCAACAACTCTGCCTTTTCCTTATTTGTTACTGCAGTCACATTTCCATCCACCAGAACTGGGTACCTCCCATCCTTTTTCTCATCCCCCACACCTCTCCTACTTGGGTTATGTTTCCAATTGAATCACAATACTTTTTCCAGTGCGACCTTTTAGCATGTTTTATTGTCCTCCTTACTACTGCCTGAGCTTGTTTGTACTGAATCATATGTTGGAAGTTATGAGTTCTTTTAACCAATTTAAAAGCCTTATTTCTATTTCTCACTGCTTCCTTACAATTATCATCCCATCATGACATTACTCTCTTCTTTGTTCCTCCTTTACTTTTAGGAACGGATTCTAATGCAGCTGATGTTATACTTTGTTTTAATATGCTGTCAAGTGTTTCTATGTCCGTCTCATCACTGACCTGACTTAGATATCTATCACTTTTTTCCAGAAACTTCTCCCAATTGGCTTTCTCAAGTATCTATTTCCCACCTATATTCTCTGTGACTAATGAGGCAGAAATATTTATCTTGCACCAGACTGGGTAATGATCACTCGCTACAGTTCCTTGTTGGTACACTAACCATTCACATACTGATGCAATAGAGTTTGATACTAATGTAAGATCAAGCACAGATTCTTTACCTGTATTAACATCAATTCTAGTACTACTGCCATCATTTAGGCACACTAAATACTTCTCATCTAGCAACTCCTCTGTTACTTGACCATTGATGTCTGTTTTGTCGCTCCCTCATTATACATTATGTCCATTAAAATCACCACACCAAACAACATTACTATTATTCTGCCCTTCTATCTCCTCAAGCTTGTTTAACCCAAGAAATTGCCAATTGCCTTGACATCTCATATATGTAAACTTATGGAACGTATGATAAATGAGAGGTTAGTGTACTTTCTGGAGAGTAGCAGTATGGTGGCTACATATCAAAGCGGGTTCAGGAAAGGAAGAAATACTATGGATCCAGTGGTGTGTCTAGAGGATGAAATAAGAAAAGCACAAGTAAATAAAAAGACAGTGGTTGCCTTTTGCATGGATTATAATAATTCACAATCACCAACTCTTTCCTTTCATCCCATACTTTTATGTTTGTACTACCACATACTCTTGTTCACTTCCTATACCTAGTATTCTATAAGGAATACCTTGCTTTACGTAAGTTGCACATCTTCCTCCTCCTCCCTTTCTCCTGTCTCGCCTTACTGCCTCATAACCATATAAAGCAAAATCTAAATTAGGTTTTAACCAGGTCTCCTGGATACACACAACATCTGGCTTTTCTCTCCTACTAGCTATAAACTGCTTGAAATCTTGTCCATTATTAATCAGGCTTCTTGCATTCCATTGAAGAATTAGCATTTTAGTAATATCAACCCACACATTGTGTCTCTTGACTTGACTATACCCTGAGTTCATCATTTACCTCTTCCCATTTTAATCCTATCATACCCAAATGGTGTTCTGCAGCTTTCACAATAATCTGAATCCTTTCAGTTTTAGATTTGATCTCACAAGTTGCATTTATAAAGGTCACCAATTTCTTCTTCTCAATCCATTCATTCTTCTTATCTTGCCTTTCTTTAGCTGCCACTTGCTCTTTGCTACATCCTCCCTCATTCATTTTCTTCTGTCCTGCCAACTTGACTGCCTCAGCATATGAGACTTTTTCCTTCACCCTTATCTTCTGCACCTCCACCTCTTTTATCACCACTTCACACCCCCAGTACGCTACACTATGGTTACCTCCACAATTACAGCACTTTGGTCCCATGCCCTCTCCACTTCCCCACCACACCTTGCACATCTTCTCTTTCCTTTCCACACTTTGGCCACTTGCCCAAACTCCTGGCAATTAAAACACCTCATAGGTTTTGGTATATATTCTCCTACATTGTATCTCAGAAATTCAAAATATAACTCCTTTGGAGGCACCTTATCCTCAAATTCTACCAGAACAGTTTCAGTCTCCCTTTTCTCTGTTCCCCTTGTCATTCTTTTCACACTCTTCACTGAACTATTCCTCACCCTTAAGTTCTGCACTAGCTCCTTCATATTAACACTGAGGGGAACCCTGCAGATCACCCCCTTGGAACCGTTGACCCTTTGTGCTCCAACTCTTACAACCCTGGACACTTTGACTTTCCCAACATTAGTCACCTTCATTGCCTTCTCCATCTGCTCTTTAGTTTTACATCCTATCACCAAGTTTCCATCTCCTAAAATTCTCACATGGTTCACTTCCCCTACTTGTCCTCTGATGATTTTTGTTAGATTAAGCGGATTGATTTTCTTTACTCCCCCTTCACCCTCAAATCCTACCACTACATTTAGCAATTTTGCCCTTCTCCTCAACTTCGCTTCCCTCATTTTCCGATCCACCTTCACTAGACCCACCTCCTTTCTTTCTCTTCTGACCCATCACCTTCCTATTCTTAGTCCCTCTCCCCATCTCTTCCCACTCAAACTCCATGCTGCTGCTGTCACCATCAGTTGGGAATGGACCCAAATTCAGGACACAGACACTGAAGTACTAGGAACAGGACAGGACAAAACTAAAGGATGAGACAGGTCGCAGACTAGGCTAGGGAAGCAGGACCAGGACAAGGGACTGGGAACAAGGAGCCTGGGCGTGGACTCTGAGTCCAAGACTGCACAAGGACCCAGAACCTGGGTCGTGACTCGGGCTCAGACCCCAAACCAGGTGAAGACATGACGAGGCCTGGGTTCTTGAGGCTGGGGGCTTGGAGGCAGACTTGGAACTGTACATCAACATAGAACCGGGACTTATCCTTCGACAAGCTGGGACTCAACTTTCACTCCACACCAAGTTGGGGCAGGTCCATCTGTCAGGTAACAGCAGAACGGCCCAACTTACCCGATGGAGGCAAAGACAAGACAAATTACCCCCACAAGACAACAGCAGAATGGCCAGACTTAGCCCACAGGGCAAGGACAGGAAGAGACAAACACCAAAGAATGACAGACAGTTCCATCTCTGCATTGGGGTTGTTCCAAGTCACAGTTACGGCCAGCAACCTGATGAAACACCCCCCCACACACACGCCGGAAGCTACTGGATCCCTACCTAGCTCAGAGTGGCTGACGGCCACGCAGCTTGCCCAGGAAACGGCCGAATCCATACCGCAATGACAGCTCCGACTACTGACAGCAAGGCTCCAAGAAGCAATGGTTCTCCAATGCGGCCTAAAGATGGCAAGTGGCCATACAAGCCTTGCACCAGCCATTTGCTGCCAGGGAATCAAGACCAAGACAAAGACAACACCCCACCCCCCAAACCACACTCAATCGCAGAGCCACTTATATTCCCAGCCCCAAGATGAGCATCAGGTGCTTATGATTAAGTTCAACCAAAACAAGGGACTGCCAGAGGACCTGGAGTCCGGAGACCGTGGGCCGAACTGTGAATCAGAATGCAGACTTTGGACTGGACCTTGACAGTAACCCCCACCCCTTCTTTGGGAGCCTCCAGGCGACCGAAGAGGCTCTCCAGGACTAAGGATGATTCGGGTGGGTGGTTCGGGGGGGGGGTCTTTATCAGGAGGGAACCCAGGGTGACGGGAGTTAGATGACAGCATCTGTAATGTATCATGTGAGTATTTGTAGGTCAGAGTGCGTATGACGTAAGAACGTGGATAAGAAAAATGGAAGTCTGTTGAATAAACTTGGTTGTTCAATCTACGGCGGTGTCCGAGTCGCATCAATACTACATGGTGTCAGAAGAGATCACGGAAAAAAAAGGAAGAGAAGACATGTAAAAGATGTCCAGTTACAGCCACCGTCAAGTTTAAGCCTACAAGGTAATCTTGCTGAGAACTGGAAAATATGGATCCAGAAGTTTGAGCTGTTTTGCACCACTAGCAGCGTAGCTGAAAAGACGGAGGAAGTGCAATGAGCTACGTTTCTGCATGTGGCGGGGGAAGAGGCAATAAAGGTTTGCAACACGTTTGTCTTCCAAGATGATGAGCAAGATAAATTTGAAGTGTTGAAGAAAAAGTTTCAAGATTACTGCAAACCGAGAAAAAACCTAATGTAAAACCTAATGTTTTTCACGAGGGCTCAAGGACCAACAGAGACCATAGACGCCTATGTAACAGATTTGAAGAACAAAGCAAAAGACTGTAAGTTCATACAACTGCATGATTCTTTAATATGTGACAGGATTGTATGCGGCATACGAGATGATCAAGTGAGAGGCAGTCTATTGAGAGAGGCGGATCTTACATTAGAAAAGGCAATTGATGATTGCTGTGCCAGCAAGATCATGTCAAGTCAGGTTAAAGTGCCGAATGAAGAGACTGAAATGCACAAAATAAAAACTGTGAAAACTGACAAGAGTAGGACAAAGCCAGCTCCACAGGATGATCAAAAGGAAGTTAACTGCAACAGATGTGGTTATAAACATGGATACAGAAGATGTCCAGCCTTTGGTCAGACATGCAAGTTATGCCAGAAAAGAAATCACTTTGCAAAGATGTTCAAATCACAGGAGCATGCAAGGAAAATGCATGCTGTGGAACAGAGTGAGGGCAACAGTGGCATGTTCATTGGCACAGTTGAAGTGGAACAGGAGGTATGCATCAAGACTATTGACAATGCAGAGATGGAAGATGAAGATGATTGGACTCAAGATTTGATAATAAACAGGAGGAATATGACATTTAAGCTTGACACTGGGGCAAAGTGCAATGTAATGTCAGCAGAAACATTCAACTCACTGGGCATCAGAGGAAGACTGAGAAAATCCACCTGCAAGGTTGTTGCATATTTCAGCCACGAGATGGCGCCATTGGGAAAGATAGCACTCACCTGTGTGTACAAAGAACAAAAACCCAAGATAGAGTTTGAGATAGCACAGCAACAAGTTCCAGTAATACTGGGCAAAGCAGTATGCACAAAGCTAGGCCTGGTGAAGTGAATCTATGGGGTTGAGAAAGAAAATGACATTCTCAAAGACTTTGCTCACTTGTTTTCTGGATTTGGATGTTTACCAGGGAAACACCATATCCAGATTGATCCAACTATTGCACCAGTCGTGCATGCCCCGAGAAAGATTCCAGTAGCTCTCAGGAATCAAGTAGTGGAGGAGCTACACAGAATGGAACAGATGGGAGTCATAACAAGACAAATAGAACCGACTGACTGGGAGCGGTCACAGAAAAAAAAAGATGAGGATTTGCATGGATGCACAAGATCTCCACCGAGCCATCTAAAGAGAGCACTATCTGCTGCTCATGGTTGAAATGGTTGTCTCCTGCATGCCTAATGCGAAACACTTTTCAGTATTAGATGCAAATCAAGGTTTCTGGCAGATCAAGCTGGATGAGGAAAGTTCCAAATTACGCACTTTCAACAAGCCCATAGGGAGATATCGTTTCCTGCGTCTACCCTTTGGGATTTCTTCAGCATCAGAGGTTTTCCAGAGGTCCATGGCACAAATGATTGAAGGCCTGGACGGAGTGGTCAACATCATTGATGATTTACTGGTATGGGGAGACACAGTTGAGGAACATGATCAGAGACTGAGGAAGCTCCTGGAGAGAGCACTTGAGTACAACCTAAAACTGAATAAAAGTAAATATAAGATCAGAATTACTGAGATCAAATACATAGGTCACGTACTCGGCACTGATGGGCTAAAACCAGATCATGAAAAGGTCAGGGCTGTGGTACAGCTACCACCACCCGAAGACAAGCAAGAACTATTGAGGTTCATGGGCATGATACAGTATCTTGCCAAATTCATTCCCAACTTATCAGAGGTCAGCGTTCCACTTCGAAAGCTTCGAGAGCAACACTGAATGGCATTGGGAAGACGAACAAAAGAAAAGTTTTGACACGTTGAAGCAGTTGTTTACCAATGCACCAGCTCTCAAGTTCTATGATGTAAATAAACTGGTGATGATGTCTGTGGAAGCCAGTTCGGAGGGAATAGGAGCTGTAATACTGCAGAATGGGAGGCTTGTGGCGTATGGATCATGAGCACTTACGGACTGTCAACACCGATATGCTCAAATCGAGAAGGAATTACTCACCATAGTTTATGGGTGTGAGAAGTTCCACCAATATGTATGTGGCAAAGAAATCCAGGTTGAGAGTGATCACAAATCACTTGAGAGCATCTTCAAAAAGCTACTCCACCAAGCTCTTATGAGGCTGCAATGATGCTTCTCAGGCTACAGAGGTACACTCTCAGTCACCTATAAGCCAGGAAAAGAACTGTACATTGCTGATGCTTTGAGCCATGTTTACCTCAAAGAGCAAAAGGAAGAGTTGCTAGGAAGAGAGCTGGAGGTCAACTGGGTTACACCTCAGCTACCCATCTCTGAGGAGAAGTTGAACATGTTCACGAAAGTAACTGCAGATGATCCTGAAATGCAAATGCTAAGAGACATTACAATGAATGGATGGCCAACAGAAAGAAAAGATGTTCCAAAGGAAATGCAGAAATACTGGATATTTAAAGAGGAAATCAGCTATGCATCAGGACTAATGTTCAAAACGGCAAAACTCATCATACCAAACCAAATGAAAAAGGAAATCCTCAACAGAATTCATGAGTCATACCTGGGGAAGTGAAATGTAAAGAAAGAGCAAGGGACATTCTCTATTGGCCAGGTATGTCAACTCAGATAGAGGACATTATGTCTCAGTGTGCTGTCAGTAATGAAAACAAAAACAGCAATCCAAGAGAGCCTTTGCTTCCCCATCCACTACCAGGAAGACCATGGGAGAAGCTTGGCACAGATCTCTTTCACTACAATGGTGCAGAATATCTGCTTTGTGTGGACTGCTATTCAAATTATCTGGAGATCACCAAATTAAGTGACACTCCAGTCAAGGTGTCATTATCACAATGAAGTCGACATTTGCAAGACGTGGTATTCCAGATATTGTCATTAGTGACAATGGTCCATAATATGCCAGTGGCGAGTCTAGAGGGTTCTCAGAAAGCTGGGAATTTCAACATGTTAGGGCATGCTCAGTCTAATGGACAAGCAGAGAGAACTGTATAAACTGTCAATAACATGCTCAAGAAGGCACAAAGCAGCAACGGTGACCCTTCCATTGCTCTATTTGAATACCGCAACACACTGATTGAGGGTGTGGTGTTCTCTCCTGCACAGCTGTTGATGGGACGTCGTCTGAAGTCCAAACTGCTAACATCCACAACTCTACTGACTCCTGAAGGTAATGCTCAAGTACATAACAAGCAAAAATATAAACAAATAAAGCAAAAGAGCTACTATGACAGACATACAAGACAGTTACCAGATCTGCATATGGGTGAATATGCCAGAATACAGAGAGGAGACACTTGGCAACTAGCTGTGGTTGTGAACAGACATCAGCAACCAAGATCCTTCATAGTTCGCACGCCGGATGAAAGAGTCTACAGGAGGAACAGGAAGCATCTACTGAAGACAGGTGAGACGGACTTTCCACATACAGATGCACAGGACATTTCTACATATACAGACATGGAAACAAACGACACCAAGAGTGATGCAGACCACAAAGACACAGAGGTCACTCGAGAGACTGACACTGGTGAAGGACAAGCACAGTCACAGTTGTGTTACACAAGGTCCGGGAAACAAGTCAAACTTCCAGCTAGATACAGAGACTAGATCTACCTATAGTCTCACACAGTTTGAGGCAAAGTCACACATGTTATAAGTTTCAAGGTGTGAAATAAAAGCTTTATTAGTCTATGTTAGTAAAAGAAAATACACTGCTGTCAGTATTGTAAGATACAATGTAGAATACAGTATAAGAAGTTAAGATGTTTTTTTTTAGTTTATGTCATGGCTGTTGCAATGTAAGAAAGGCATACCTAGAGGCATTGTGTTTTGGTAATTCACAGTGTTGTAAAAAAATATCTTGAGAAGGGAGATGTCATGTATTGTGTGAGTATTCGTAGGTCAGAGTGCATATGATGTGAGGACGTGGGTAAGAAAAATGGAGGTCTGTTGAATAAACGTGGTTGTTCAATCTACAGCGGTGTCCAAGTCACATCAATACTACAGTATCTGTGTTGCTGGGTCCATGAATGGTGAGGTCTTTCTGTCATAAGGGAGGCATTGGGAAAGGACTCTGAGCCCGAGACTGCACAAGGACCCAGAACCTGGATCGTGACTCGGGTTTGAACCACAAACCAGATGAAGACCTGACGAGGCCTGGGTTCTTGAGGCTGGGGTCTTGAGGTTTGAGGCTTGCTTAACTCAGAGGCTGGAACTTGGAGGCAGACCTGGAACTGTATATCAATATAGAGCCGGGGCTTCTCCTTCAACAAGCCGGGACTCAACTTTCACTCCACACCAAGGTGGGGCAGGACCATCCGTCGGGTAACAGCAGAACGGCCCAACTTACCCGACGGAGGCAAAGACAAGACAAGACAGATTCCTCCTGTAGGGCAACAGCAGAATGTCCTGAGTTACCCAACAGAGACAAAGACAAGACAAACTCCCCCTGCAGGGCAACAGCAGAACAGCCAGACTTACCCCATGGGGTGAGGACAGGAAGAGACAAACACCGAAGAACAACAGACAGTTCCATCTCTGTATCGGAGTTGTTCCGAGTCGCAGTTACGGCCAGCAACCTCGGCTAACTATGGGAACAACCAGATCCCTACCTAGCTCGGAGTGGCTGATGGCCACCCAGCTGGCCCGGGAAATGGCTGAATCCGTACCGCAATGACAGCTCCGACTACTGACAGCAAGGCTCCAAGAAGCAATGGTTCTCCAAGAGGGCCTAAAGATGGCAAGTGGCTGTTCAAGCCTTCTACTGGCCGTTTGCTCCCAGGGTATCCTGACAAGACAACATCCCCCCCACCCCACCAAACCACACTCAATCCCAGGGCTACTTATATTCCCAGCCGCAAGATGAGCATCAGATGTTTATGATTAAGTTCAACCAAAACAAGGGACAGCCAAAGGACCTGGAGGCCAGAGTCCGCAGACCGGACCGTAAACCGGAATGTGGACATCGGACAGGACCATGACCCCCCCCTTCTGTGGGAGCCTTCAGGCAACCAAAGAGGCTCTCCAGGACTAAGGATGACTCGGGCCAGGTGGGGGGAGGGGATGTTTCATCAGGAGGAAACCCAGGGTGACGGGAGTTAGACAACAGTGTCTGCGTTGCTGAGTCCATGAATGGCAGGGTCGTTCTGTCATAAGGGAGGTGTTGGGAATGGACCCAAATGCAGGACACAAACACTGAAGTACTAGGAACAGGATGACCACCCAGCTGGCCCGGGAAACGGCTGAATCCGTACCGCAATGACAGCTCCGACGACTACTGACAGCAAGGCTCCAAGAAGCAATGGTTCTCCAACATGGCCTAAAGATGGCATATGGCTGTTCTAGCCTTCCACCAGCCATTTGCTCCCAGGGACAGGTCCTGGTCTTTAAATGGCTGTCTGGCTCCCTAAACTCCTATCCATTTCATGGGCTAGTTGCTCTCCCCTTCAGAATGTCCTACAGCTGCACCAAGACATCCTTGACCTAAGTACCAGCAAGGCAACCTGCCACCTGGCAATGGAAAACACATGATTCTGTCATTGATGCTGACAAACTATGCCCTGCCAGCAACAAACTCAACCGACCCTTGATCTACACATCGAAAATAGTAGAATAAGACTGTATGCTGTTGTTTCTTCAGAGCATATTCCAGTACTGTGTTCAGTCCCGGTCGGTGAGACTTCACTTAAAGCAGTTCTACTGGGCAGATTTTATGGGATTTCTGTCAGTGCTTCAAGAAGTCAATACAAAATGGAAAACATTCTCTTCGCCCAGACAATCTGATTCCAAGTGCCCTTTTCCTGACTTTAGGTTCCAATCTCTAGACTCAGCCCCTACAACCTTTCCCCCAACCCAAGGCTTCAATCTCCAGACCCCTACCATTTGCAATCTCTAGTTTTCAACTTCCAGAACCACTGATGCAACACCCCCCACCCCCACAAACTCCCTGTTCCATCTCTCAATTCCCAGGCCCCATCTGTCAGCCCTCTCTCCTTCCCCTAATTCCCATGCAATACTCCTTCAATCATTCTCTGTGGGACACCAGCCTAGTTGCAGTCTCACCTATTTTCTTTCATCAGAGAATGAGAAAAGGCTAGTGCATAAGGGCATTAGTAAAGCCCAATTTCTTGGATCCTTGTGTACTGTCACTTATCCATCTCTGGCATACTTACTTGTATTTTTATCCAATGGTGATATGTCATTCATTAGCAATGCATCATTATATCTAGATGTGACATCTCTGTCTCTCTGAGGCTATCCTTCATGAACAAAGGTGACTTACTTCCATCCCAGTTCTCTGGATTCTTAAGTGAAAAGGGCAATGTGAAAACTACAGACTTTAACACAGATTGGGAAGGGACATGATGATGGCATGGGACATGGTGCACTTCCTCTAGCATTTTTGTTGGGCTCCCAGTGAAGAGATTATCTCAGATACTCCTCCAGGGATTTCTATGAGTTACACACACAAAATGCTGGAGAAACTCAGCAGACCAGGCAGCATCAATGGAAAAGAGTACAGTTGATGTTTCAGGTGCAGAGTCTTGGCCGGAATCGTCGGCTGTACTCTTTTCCATTGATGCTGCCTGGTCTGCTGAGTTCCTCCAACATTACTGTGCTTGGATTTTCCCTGGTTTGTGATTTCTATGAGTTGAGGAGTACGATGTGAACTACAGTCAAAATGCTGCCTGTATGGGAAGACAAAAGGTAACCAACTGCCTTGCTCAGACTGCCAAGAGCACTTTCCAGGAAGTTTTGGTTCATCCATTATATTAGCAAGCAAAATGAAAATCACATTCAAAGTGCTGAGAAGGGAACTGTGCAGAAGATCCAATCTGACCTCAAGCACTGCATCAGCAGTCAAATTCTCTTTACAGCTAGAAATGAGTTCTCCAGTGGGAGCCTATTTAAATACTGTTCTTTCTTGAATGCTTTAAAGCCACACCTATAGGACTGGTATAAGTATGGGAGCAATATGTGAGTGCTGTGATGCACTGCTGTGCTGAACATATTTTTATCTGCACCATAGAACCACAGATTCTGGATGAGAACGTAAGCAGTTCCGCACATTGCCCTATGATGATCAATGAAATTTACAAAAGAATCAGAATCAGGTTAATATCACTGGCACATGTCATGAAATTTGTTAACTTTACGGTAGCAGTGCTCTCTCTTTCAATAAAATGTTAACTTACTGTTCAACAATTACTGTTATAACAGACTGATGGCGTAAATAAAGATAGATTTTAAATAATACTTTAAAATTCTTACTGTGGTCCTAAAATCATATCCTGTTCCTTTTAAGGTTGCTGCATGCAAGGGAACAAAATTAGCAGTTACTGCTGTTGACTAATTAGTGTTGCTGGTAAGACTGATCAGCCTTCTTAGGGAGATGTTACAAACACAAGATGTCCTGTATTCTGTTATTTGCCCAAGCTGATGCTGAATTTACAACTTTAAAACATAAACAAAGGACAAGGAGATTTACTGAGGGGAATCTCAATTTTGCAAAAGAGATTTGTAATTACTTTGCTGAATCCACAATGAAGTCAATGGAAATTATTATTTGCTGAAAAGAATTACCAAACAGATTCATTCCCTCAAATTTCAACTTTATCTTTTCTGCTTTCAGAATTGTGCGTATTCTGATCTAAATAAACTCGGTCAAAGGAATTTGCAGTCCATCCTCACTAAACTTGGCCCATAGTCCACAGGTATTAATGAGTTTAATTCAAAAAGCAAACATGAGGAAAACTGCGGATGCTGGAAATTCAAGCAACACACACAAAATGCTGGTGGAATGCAGCAGGCCAGGCAGCATCTATAGGAAGAAGCACAGTCGATGTTTCGGGCCGAGACCCTTCATCAAGACTAGATGAGTTTCATTCCTTGTTCAATTTGACTTGTGACAACAAAGTGGAACTTGACCACATTCCAGTTTATTTTGGAATCAGAAAAGACCAAACATGAAACTTCAAACACCACCTAAAGAAAGGTAGCTAGCAAGATGAAGATGAGATTAATCTAACCACATGGATCGGTTCTCCCATAGTCTTTGCACTGTGCACATCATGAGATGTAGGCTAACACAGCAATAGGCTGATGTCTGAATCAATGCAATGTGAGTCAAAACTGGAGTATTCAACACTCCCAACATCTTGTTGTCTGTACTGTAAAAATTGCTTGCTCATCTATCCACATGAGATACTACGAACGTCCATGAAGTCCAGTGAAAAGAAGGAAATTAACTCCACTCCATAATCCAGGTCTTCAATGTGTCTGAGTCACGCATCCCCTTCTGAATCCATACACCCAATCAACAAGCCGTCAATTGGCTTGTCCATAAATTGGATGTCCATAACTCAGGCATGGCCTTGAGTGCCACCCTTCTCCAGATAAAAATGACAAAAAGTAACAAGGTTGTCACTTAATCATTACCAGCAGCTGGCATGATCCCAAATTAAAGCTCCAATTTTTAAAAAAATGCATTCACTGTCGTGGTAGGTAAAAGACCACATCAAAAATGTAAAACAAAATAAAATAAAATGGATAATGCCAGTTGCAACTCATACTCCAGGCTGTCTGTAATCATAATCCTGAACCTTGGGACCTCTTCCCCGACACTGCCAAACTTCATTACATTCTGCAAGAGTGGGACTTCAGGTGGTTTTAGGTGGTCACTGAGGAACATGGAGATAACAATTAAAGATTTTAATCAAAAGAGTTTCTTTTTATATAACTGTGGTTTTTACTCTCATCCTTTGCAACTGGAACTCAGACAGCGTTAGGACTGCAGTGGGACCAACGGTTTTGGGTGTGGATGTGTAGAGTTTGCATGTTCTTCCTGAGAATGTGTGGGTCCTCACTGATGTTTATGTTTTGGCATCTCCAATACATCTTGGTAGGTTAACTGGCGATTGTTTATTACCCCAGTGTAGATGGATGTCAGGAGAATTGGGGGTTGGGTGTTGATTCGTAAATGAAAGAGGATAAAATAAGAGGAAGAATGAGACTGATAGGATTGTTCTTCAGGGAGCAGGCACATACTCCAAAGGGCTGAATGGACTTTTGTATGTTGCAATGGATAAGTAATTGAAAGTAAGCATGATTACCAACTGTTCCTTTTAACAAATAATTCTTACACCTATTATGTGTTACATATCTTCTGTAATCAAGACTTAGTTTCCACTGCTGGAGACATTGAAACTGTTAAAAAACACCTATGTATGAAATTTGCAAAATCTTTGTCTCAAATATTTACGTTCCTGTCAGCTTGCCCGCTAATAACAATTCCAAATGTCAGTTAATTTTACCATGGCAAAACAACTGTGCAGTGGTGTTTATTACACTGTCTTGGTATCTGCCTTGAAATAAAGTTTTCCAGAATGTTACAAGAAAGTGCGGGATCAGTGAATGATCACACAAATAGTTATTCAAACAACATGTGCAATTACTTAGAAACAAATCTCCATATCTTAAAAAGTTCCCAAGTTAATGACCAATGCAATCAAAGGTGCTTTTCTTTCAACAAACCAAGTCACTTTTAGAGTGTACTTCATTTTCTATTATCAATAAATTTCTGTGGATACTGAACCTTTAGCATTATAAAATATTCTAAAGTGCTTCGTAGCAACATCACTAGACACCAGCCACATGAGGAAGAAGACTATTAAATACGGTTAATGAGATAGGTTTACAGAAGTATCTTAAAGCTGCAAAGAAAAGGAGAGCAGAGGAGAGCTTCAGGAAATACCACAGCTTAAGATCTTGGCAGATGAAGGCAGTATTACTAATGGCAGAGCAATTAAAATCATGGAAGCACAAAAAGGCAATATTCAAGGAGCACAGATATCCCAGAGAGTTCTAGGGCTGGAGGGGCTAAAGAGACATGGAGGAGTGAGTCTGAGGCCATTAAGCTCATAGTAAGAAACAGATGTTGGAAATACCTGCGTCTTCTACCCAATCAATCTTCAAGTGTTTAAGAGCCTACATATCACCGAAAGAACCACAGGAGCCAACACACCTGACCACTGTTTCACCACCATCAAGAACACTTAACTGTGCCATCCCACACCCACAATATGGAAAGTCTGATCATCTGCCTGTACTTCTATTCCCAGTACATAGGCAGACTAAAGACCACAGCATCATTGGTGAAGACCACGAAAGTATGGTCAAGGGAGTCAGAAGGACACTTACAGGACTGCTTTGAGTTGGTGGCCTGGACAATATTCAGGGATTTATCTTCGCCTGAGTGAATACAGCACAGTTGTCACAGACTTCATCAAAATCTGTGGATGATTGTAGGCCTTTGAGAACATACTGGACATTCCCAAAAACAAAAGCTGTGGATGAACCAGGAGATTGGTAGTCTGCCTGGGGGTAGATCTGTGGCATTCAAGACCAGTGATCCAAGACTATACTAGACATCCAGGTACAACCAGAAGGCTATCTTAAGAGCAAAGGAACAATTCTGATTGAGGTCAGAGATAGAATTGGATGCACATCTGCTCTGGCAGGGTTGGCAGGCCATTACCTCCTACAAAGCAAAATCTAACATCAAGAATGGCAGTGATGCTTCATTCCTAGATGAGCTCAACTCCTTTTACGCACACTTGGAAAGGGAGCATAAAACGACAGCTATGCAAATTCCTACAACATCAGGTGACACTGTGATCTCCATCTCGGAGGCCAATGTCAGGAATTTTTCATCAGGGTGAATCCTTGCAAGGTGTCAGGCCCTGAGGGTGTACCAGGTAGGGCACTGAGAACCCGTGCCAGCCAACTGGCAGGAGTGTTCAATCTCTCTCTCTGCTACAATTGGAGGTTCCCACCTACTTCAAAAGGGCGGCAATCATACGTGTGCCCAAGAAGAGCAGAGTAAGCTGAATCAATGACTACCATCCAGAAGCACTCACATCTACAGTGATGAAATGCTTTGAGAGGTTGGTCATGCCATTAACAACTCCTGCCTAAGCAAGGACCTCAACCCACTGCAATTTGTCTATCACCACAATAGGTTTACAGAGGATGCAATCTCAGAGGCTCTCCACTCAGACTTGGATCATCTGAGTAAAAGCAGAAGTCAGGCTGTTCTTTATTGATTACAACTCAGTGTTCAACACAATCATACCCTCAGTTCTAATCAAAAACCTAAAACCCTGGGCCTCCTGGTGCAAATGGATCCTCAGCTTCCTCACTGGGAGACCACAGTGTGTGCAGATCAGAAATAACATCTCCACCTCGCTCTCAATCAACGTCGGTGCACCTCAAGGACGTGTGCTTAGCCCACTGCTCTATTCTCTCTATACCCACGACTGTGTGACTAGGCACAGCTCAAAAATCAGCTATTGTTGGCAGAATTTCTGATGGTGATGAGGAGGTGTATAGGAGTGAGATCGATCAGCTGGTTGAGTGTTTACTCAATGTCAGTAAGACCAAGGAATTGACTGTGGACTTCAGGAAGGGAGAGTCGAGGGAACACACACACACACCAATGCTCATCAAGGGATCATAAGTGGAAAGGGTGAGAAAATTCAAGTTCCTGAATGTCAACATCTCTGAAGATCTATCCTGGGCCTAACGTATTGATGCAATTACAAAGAAGACACAATAGTAGCTCTATTTAATTAGGAGTTTGGGGAGATTTGGTACATGGAACCATAGAACATTACAGCACAAAAACAGGCCTTTTGGCCCTTCTTGGCTGTGCCGAACCATTTTTCTGGTTTACAAGGATGTTGCTGGGACTTGAGAAACTGAGTTACAGAGAAAGGTTTAATAGGTTAGGACTTTATTACCTGGAGCATAGAAGAATGAGGGGAGATTTGATAGAGGTATATAAAATTATGATGGGTATAGATAGAGAGAATGCAAAATATCCCTGCATACACCTCTCATCCATGTACCTGTCCAAGTTCTTCTTAAATGTTAAACGTGAGCCCGCATTTACCACTTCATCTGGCAGCTCATTCCACACTCCCACCACTCTCTGTGTGAAGAAGCCCCCCCTAATGTTCCCTTTAAACTTTTCCCCCTCCACCCTTAACCCATGTCCTCTGTTTTTTTTCTGCCCTAGCCTCAGTGGAAAAAACTTGCTTGCATTCACTCTATCTATACCCATCATAATTTTATATACCTCTATCAAATCTCCCCTCATTCTTCTATGCTCCAGGAATAAAGTCCTAACCTATTAAACCTTTCTCTGTAACTCAGTTTCTCAAGTCCCAGCAACATCCTTGTAAACCTTCTCTACACTCTTTCAATCTTATTAATATCCTTCCTGTAATTCAGTGACCAAGACTGCACGCAATACTCCAAATTTGGCCTCACCAAATCCTTAGTCAATCTCACCATAACATTACAACTCTTATACTCAATACTTTAATTTATAAAGGCCAATGTACCAAAAGCTCTCTTTATGACCCTACCTACCTGTGATGCCACTTTTAGGGAATTATGTATCTGTATTTCTGGATCCCTCTGTTCTACTGCACTCCTCAGTGCCCTACCATTGACCTTGTATGTTCTACCTTGGTTTTTCCTTCCAAAGTGCATGATGCACCATCAATAACTCACACTGAGACGTAAGACGAGATATCAGCTTTTATTGACTGGAAGAAGGAACCAGGAGTGAGTGACCATCATACTATGTCCTGGAGACAGAGAGAGAGCATTAGCTTCAGATCGCCTTTATACAGGGGTCTGTGGGAGGAGCCACAGGAGCAGTCAGCATGTCCAGACAGGCACACGTAGTTCACCACAGTGCAATACCTCACACTTGTCTGTATTAAACTCCATCTGCCAAAGACACCAAAGACACTGCAAATTTCTACAGACATACCATAGAGAGCATTTTAACTGGCTGCATCACCATGTGTTACGGGAGTGCTACTGCACAGGATCGGAAAAAGCTGCAGGGAGTTGTAAACTCAGCCAGTTTCATCATGGGCTCTAGCCTCCCCAGAATCCCGGACACCTTGAAAATGTGATGCCTCAAAAAGCAGCATCCATCATTAAGGGCCCTCGTCCCACAGGACACACCCTCTTCACATTGCAGCCATCAAGGGGAAGGTGCAGGAACCTGCAGATCCACACTCAATGGTTCAGGAACAACTTCTTCCCCTCCACCATCAGACTTCTAAATAGACAATGAACCTTCCTTTCCAGCTGAGGTGAGCCGTCTCGGTGCGAAACAGCGACTGCTTATTCCCCTCCATAGATGCTGTCTGACTTATTCAGTTCCTCCAGCATTTTAGGCTTCATAGTTGTTAGAACTAAACAGATCTAGTTGAGGAGTTTCTGATGTGTTAATAAATTCAGCAAAGTACTGATTAGTTACACAAAAAGAAACATGAGGGCCTAACTACAAAAAATGGAAAATATAATCTGTGTAAACTTACTCACTACAGGAAGGATATGGAAGCCATAGAAAGGGTGCAGAGGAGATTTACAAAGATGTTGGCTGGATTGGGGAGCATGCTTTATGAGAATAGGTTGAGTGAACTCGGCCTTTTCTCCTTGGAGCGACAGAAGATGAGAGGTGACCTGATAGAGGTGCACAAGATGACGAGAGGGATTGATCGTGTGGATAGTCAGAGGCTTTTTCCCAGGGCTGAAATGGTTGCCACAAGAGGGCACAGGTTTAAGTTGCTGGGGAGTAGGTACAGAGGAGATGTCAGGGGTAAGTCTTTTTACACAGAGAGTGGTGAGTGCATGGAATGGGCTGCAGGCAGCAGTGGTGGGGGTGGATACAATAGGGTCTTTTAAGAGGCTTTTAAATAGGTACATGGGGCTTAGTAAAATAGAGAGCTACAGGTAAGCCTAGTAATTTCTAAGGTAGGGACATGTTCGGCACAACTTTGTGGGCTGAAGGACCTGTATTGTGCTGTAGGTTTTCTATGTTTATATGTAAAATCAATTAGAAGAATACTGCAATACAAAATACATAGTCAGAACTGTCCATAGAGTCTTCTGCAATATTTTTGCATTCCCCCCACCCCCCGAATGACCAAATGCAAGTAGTACAAGTGCACAAATCGCTACTTTTTAGTAAATTGTACAAGAGCACATTTCTAATGATGAAGTCATCCTGATGAAGGGCCTTGGCCTGAAACCTCAGCTCTTTATTTCTCTCCATGGATGCTGCCTGATTTGCTGAATTCTGCCACATTCTGTGTTTGAGACACAAGTCTGATGCTTACAAACAAGCTGGAGGAACTCAACAGGTCAGGCAGCATCCGTGGACAAGTCTAATGCTTGTTTCTGCAGAGAAACTCATTAGCTCCTATGTGCCTTTGGGCTTCTATGTACGATGGGCTCCTTGCATTGAAAACTGCTTTTCTGGTGATGGCTGGTTAAATCCCCATGGAGGATACAGATACCTTGATGGCCCTCTCCCTCACATCCTGTAACAGTTGTTTTAAAAAACATTGCTGCTTCACAATACAGTGCCTTCCAGGTATTCACACCCACTGGAAGTTTTCATGTTTTATTGTTTTACAACATTGAATCACAGTGGATTTAATTCGGTTTTTGATCAACAAAAAAAGACTCTTTCATGTCAAAATGAAAACAAATTTCTGCAAATTGGTCTAAATTTATTACAATTATTAAATAAAAAATAATCAATTGCATAATTACTCGCCCTCCTCAAGTTAGTATTTAGTAGATGCAGCTATGGCAGTAATTACAGCCTTGAGTCTGTGTGGATAGGTCTCCATCAGCTTTGCACATCTGGACACTGCAATTTTTCCACATTCTTCTTTACAAAACTGCTCAAGTTCTGTCAGGTTGCATGGAGATTATAAGTGAACAGCCCTTTTCAAGCCCAGTCACAGATTTTCAATAGGATTGAGGTCTGGACTCTGACTTGGCCTCTCCAGAACATTAACTTTGGTGTTTTTAAGCCATTCCTCTGTAGCTTTAGCTTTACCCTTGGGGTCATCGTTTTACTGGAAAAGAAATCTTCTTCCAAGTCACAATTCTCTTGCAGACTGCATCAAGTTTTCCTCCAGGATTTCCCTGTATTTTGCTGCATTCATTTTACCCTCCACCTTTACAAGCCTTCCAGGGCCTGCAGCAATGAAGCATACCTACAGCATGATGCAGTCATCGCCATGCTTTACAGTAGGGATGGTGTGTTTTTGATGATCTTACACCCTGCTATCACTAACATTTTACTAGCAATAATTTATCTAATTACTAATGAACACGTTTAACACTAACTAGCAGTAGTACAAGTAGAGATCTGCTAGTGTCCTGTATTACTACATCTGTATTTGAAAGTGTGGCTTCCCTTCTATCATGGTCGATGAAGCTCTCTCTCATGCAATTCCTGCAGATCAGAGTTCTGCTGTCATCCCACCACCAAACAGGGGAGGGAGGGAAGGTGAGGGGGAGAGTGAGGGTGAGAGTGAGAGCAAGAGTGAGAGTGGGGAGAGAGTGGGGGAGAGGGGAGGTTGGAGAGAGTTCCCCTAGCACTCACCTTTCACCCAACCAGCCTCTGCATCCAGCACATGATATTTCATTCTTTCTGCCCGATGATGCACCCAACAACATTATTGTGGCAGAGCTGTAGGAGTGTCTAGGAATACCCATCTATGCCAGACCTCACATCACCATTTCCCACACAAATATCCTAAAGGATTGAAAACTGAACACCACCAGATACTACAGCTCTGGGAAACAAAACCAGAAAATGCCAGAAGCACTCGGCAGGTCAAGACAGATTTTGTGAAAAGAGAAACAGAGTTCTTGTTTGAACTGGGAGAGTGGAAACAATTATAAATTGCAATGACAGTGGAGATGGGATGGGCGTACCTTTAAGAGGGTGATGCTAGGCTACTGTGGATAAGCTGCAATAGAGTTGAATTAGAAAGATACACAGAGAGAGAAGCAACAAAACACAGAGAAGTCTTGACAGAGTGAATCTGGAGAGGATGATTCCACCTGTGAAGAATCCAGAACTTGGGGTTAATACTTCAGGATAAAGGGAAGCCAATTTAAGACAAGAAGGGTCTCAGTGTTAGTAAAGTTTGGAATCCTCTTTCTGAAGAGGTAGTGGAAACAGTTCATACTTGAAAAGCAAGAGGTTGAAACGCGACTCAGGATGAAAGGTAATGCAGAATTGAAGTTAAACAGGTCACCTGTGGCATTAAATGGTGGAGCTTACTCAATGGGCCCAGCAGACTACTCTTGCTCATCACTTACTTGTTCATATACACTCAACCCCCCTCCCTCCTTTTGGACACATCGGTTTTAACTGAGATGTCTGTGAAAATTAAAAATCAACATTCAAAATGGAGTTTGCTATTCATCTGCCACAGGAACAATCCAATTGTGCAACAGAAGTTGTTCACGATGCACGGGTGTGGCCAAACCAACAATTTTAGTCATGTGAACTACTTTCAGTTAACCTCATACACAACAGAGATACAGGAGGTGCAAACGTGACTATTTAATAAATAACAACTGAGGACCATTCAACACAAAAGCCTGCAGACTTTCCCTTTCAGTTTGGTGCTGGGCCATATGGTGCAGCAGATCTTGACGTAGTTGTGTGGATTCTGAGCAGCACACAAGAAGGGCTCTGACTCCCTCAGAGTAAATCTGTGAATTCCGGCTCACAGGACAAGATGTTACTCAAAGGCAAAAATCGAGAGGGCTTTTGATATTGAAGTGATTAAGGCACTGAATGTGAGAGCTTCTTGGGTGAAAAGGTCAGTGATGAACTTACTGAATGATACAGCAAGCAGGAGACAAGAGGCTCATTCTTGCTTCTACTTCAATGTTCTTACGTGCCAGACCAAATTCTGCTCTTTATCCAGTTGGAGTGGACATATCTTGTTCTTACCTCAGGTTGCTGAAGCCTCATTTTTTTCCAATACTCCATTTAGAAATAAATAAAAAACTTGTCCACCCCACACTTTGCTTTGCCAGTTTTCCCAGAAACACGCAAATCAGTTAAAAGTTCAGTACATTTCTTATCAAAGTATGTATACATTACAGAACCTTGAGATCTGTCTCCTTACAGGCAGCCACAAAACAAAAAAAAACATTAAGCAAAAAGATGGTCAAACACTCAACGAGTAGAGAGAAAATAAACAAACCATGCCAACAATAAAGTAGGCGAAGAGCTACAGAACTGAAGTTTAACAAAAGACACAAAGCCAGGCATCACTGCAGCAGGAGTAGGCCACAGCCTCCATTCATCGCAAAGCTGAGTAAACGTTGGAAAGTCGCAGGTGCGAAGCCAGGCATCACTGCAGTTGACACTGAGTAAACACCAGAGATCAGCAAGCAGAACCGGCCCTTGCCTGACACTTTTCAATCTGGCCTGGCAGTTAAATCATACAAACATCCGGTCGTTCTTCGCTCTGGGACCTGTACGCGACCTTTCCAATTCAGCCTGGCGATTAAGTCGATCAGAAGTGCTCCTGTGCTGTATGGTTAGGACCTGGTCCCCTATCCAGGCCTTCAGAATAAAGAAACCATGCAGAGTGACAAAAGAAAATGAAAAAAATGGCTTTGCATTGGAGATCATCACTTTTGTATTTTACCTCCAAATTCTCCTCCAACGTAAAATAAGTAACACACCGAAAACCAGAATTCCCTGAATCCCAGTGTATTATTAGCACATATTATAGATAGCATCATTACTTGTCTAATAAATAGGGCTGTGCAATTCTTTTTTAATATTTATTGCAATTATCAATTTTTACAGCCTTTATAGCCATGAGTGGCAGTGCTGTACTATAAGCATTAAATTAAAAAAAAAACTAACTTTAAATTTGCTGATAAGAAGGTACAGAGCATTTTTTTTTCTCTCTTCAGAATTATGAGTGGGGTTTTATTAAAAAATGGGACAACGTTTTGCAAGACCATTAAAAGAAGACAGTTTACTTTATATGAAAGCTGGAATCAGACCAAACACTTAAAATGAACCTCAAGTCTTATATTCACCACATTAAATTCCTGATATCTGTGAGTACTTTCACTTTTCAGCCATAAAACATTGCACGAGAATGATGTTAACCCTTTGATCATTGACACATTTTGTTGCAATGGAACATATTTTGAGTAGGATATTTTATAACACTCCAAATGGCAAGATGACAAAAAACATGATCAAAAGCTAAACCAAAAGTTATATTATCTGAAGTAAACACCTTTCAATTTAAAAATATTTGTATGCCAAGTAGGAAAAAAACATTAAAGAACAACTTCCAGTTTCGAAGTGCATCTCATTTTAAAACATCTACATATAATTATGCAAACAATGAATGGATAGATTTTTCCTTAGGTCTTGGGCAAGCATTACCAAAATCAAGATTTTGTATTGGCTACTTGAAATCTGGATTTAGTGAAGAATAAAATGTTGAGTGGTAAAAGCAATCACATCAGCCAGAAATGAGAGATATCTATTTTTGTTATACTATAAAAACATGCCAATATTGCTATTTCTCCCAAGAGACAGACTTCACAGAAGTTCAAAATATGGTGAATTCTGGAAGGCTGTCAATGTAGGAAATATTAGGAGTTAACAAACCATAAACACGAGAAATTCTGCAGTTGCTGGAAATCTGAAACACCACACTCAAAATGCTGGAGGAACTCAGCAATCAGGCAGCATCTATAGAAATGAATAAACAGTCACAATGTTACAGGTCTAGACTCTTCTTGTCTTAAAGAAAGGTCTCTGCCCAAAATATCGACTATCTATTCATTTCCATAGATGCTGCCTGGCCTGCTATGTTCCTCCAGCATTTTGTGTGTGTTGGTTGAGTTAATATTAATGTTAATGTTTGAACTCATCATACAGAAGTTTAAGAACATCCATTTTATCAGAATCAGAACTAATATCACTGGCATATGTCATGAAATTTGCTAATTTTGCACCATCAGTACAATGCAGTACATGATAAATATAGAAAAGAAACCTGATTATCATTTGTAAATTAAGTATTAAATTAAGTTGTGCAAAAACAGAAATTTTTAAAAATGTAGTGAGGTAGTGTTAATGGGTTCAATGTCCATTTAGGAATTGTATGGCAGAGGGGAAGAAGCTGTTCCTGAATCGCTGAGTGTGTGCCTTCAGGTTTTTGTACCTCCCACCTGATGGTAACAGTGAGACAAGGACATGCTCTGGGTGGAGGGGGTTCTTAATGAGGGTCGCGGTCTTTCTGAGGCACTGCTCCTTGAAGATGCTTTGGATACTACTGAGGCTAGTATCCATGATGGAACTGACTAATTTTATTTTCAAATAACTAGCACTGTTGCTAGCTGCCATTTTCATATTGCCTCCCAAGTCAGAATTGCTGTATTCATGTCCCACTCTGGTGACCTACTCATGTAATGTAGGATGAAGAATTGCTAGGCTAAAAGATGTTGTTTCAACATTAAACTGAAGCTTACTGGATGCTCAAGTGAATGCCAGAGAGCTGGTGAAACTATTTACAAACACAACACTCGGCTGAGGTTTGGGGGGGGTGGGGGGTAGTGCTGTTGAACATTTAACTTTGAATCAATGATTAAAACACTCTGCATTCAAAGCAAATTCTTAGTACTTGTGAGGGATTTTCTGTTAGATAGTAACTACAAGCAAAACATATTTCATCAAGTGTGAAGTATTTTGAATCATTCTATATTTATGAGTCACATAAAATTAATTGCCTTCCATATTTAAACAGAAATGTGACTTTATTAATCAATCATAAACAAGACTTAAAACAAAATTCTGAAAATACTCAGGTCATTATCAATAAACTTTTATCAGAAATGGAAAGTTTAAACTCCACAGACACTGTCTGAAATGCTGAGTATTTCTGCCTTTTTTAAAAAACTTATTGACTTGCAGCATATGCAATAGTTTGCTTTTGGAACATCAAAAGTGGAACGGTGCTTAGATGGGGAGGTTAACAATGCACATGTTCACTTCTGATCTTAAGAATCCTTGGATACAGACACAGCCATAAGCCAGTTTGATTCACCCCAAATGATACCAGGAAATGGCACAAAGCCTAAGCTCTAAGCTCTAAGTCAGATAACATTCTGGCTACAGTGCTGAACATGCATACTAAACACACACCCAGTCAAACTGCTTCAGTACGTCCACATCACTGGGGTTTTCCTGACACTCTGGAACAATACCCCAGGTTTGTCTTATCCTCAAAAACCAGAATAATAATCTAGCAATTTACCATCCAAGCCTACCAATAATCATCAGCAAAATGACGAAAGATCCTGAAAACGGTTATTTCTAGCAGTATTTAGCCATCGATAACCTGCTTACAAGTCTTACTTTAGTGGCACACTAGTGTATTAACTTGTACTGCTACCTCACAGCCTCAGAGTTATGCTTTCAGTTGAGCTTTGGGTGTATGTAGCATTTCCACGATCACCCTATAATCATGTAGGATTTTGCCAAATCCAAATCCAAATCCAAATCCCAAAGGTCAGTTAACTGGCTGCTGTACATTGCACCAATAGTAGGTAAATGACCAAAAGAATGAGAAGGGAATTGATTGCATGAGAGAGAAAATGAGGAGGAGGGAATGGAAAAACTTCAGTGTTCCTGTATTTGCTGAGTCCAAATTCTAGAACTTGCTATCCAGCAGCACTGTGCAACTGTGCGGGTAGGTGGGACTAGGTGAGATTAAGGGTTCGGCACGGACTAGGAGAGCCAAGATGGCCTGTTTCCGTGCTGTGATTGTTATATGGTTATATAATCACACAAGTAGCTTTTTACAAGAAGGTGGTAAGCATTTATGATGGGCAATAAATGACAGACCTGCCAGAGACACCAACACCCCACAAATGAAAACAAAACTCTTTAAAATGAGTGTGATCCAAAAGCTTTAATTGAAAAGGTTCCATAACTATCCACTGCAAAGTATTTCCGCTGAATGTTTACATCTAGATCAGGATTAAATTGGATGTTGTTTTCTGATGTAATTCTTTCTTTGAACTACAATCTGAACAATGAAGTTTACAAGATCAGGATAATCAACGATGCAATGACGCCTTCCTATTGCAGATTTTATCATTTTGTGTCTCTTCTATAATCAAAGGTGATAATGGCTTACAAAACATTACTATCAAAAAATGATTTCAACTAACATTTCCTCTTACGGTTTTAAAACCTAATTATTTTAAGACATTTCTCTCCTCTGCCAAACTTCTCTGTCTTCTTCACTAGTGAAGGCACAAACAATCTCCCAGATGTAATAATGGCCAAAGGAACTAGGGTAATGGATGAACTGAAGGAAATTTATATTAGGCAAGAAACGGTGTTGGATAGACTGTTAAGTCTGAAGGCTGATAAGTCCCCGGGACCTGATGGTCTGCATCCCAGGGTACTTAGGGAGGTGGCTCTAGAAATTGTGAATGCATTGATAATCATTTTCCAATGTTCTATAGATTCAGGATCAGTTCCTGTGGATTGGAGGGTGGCTAATGTTGTCCCACTTTTCCAGAAAGGAGGGAGAGAGAAAATAGGGTTAGCCTGACGTCAGTGGTGGGAAAGATGCTGGAGTCAATTACAAAAGAGGAAATTATGATACATTTGGATAGCAGTAAAAGGATCAGTCCGAGTCAGCATGGATTTACAAAGGGAAAATCATGCTTGACTAATCTTCTGGAGTTTTTTGAGGATGTAACTATGAAAATGGACAAGGGAGAGCCAGTGGATGTAGTATACCGGGACTTCCAGAAAGCTTTTGATAAAGTCCCACATAGGAGATAGTGGGCAAAATTAGGGCACATGGTATTGGGGGCAGAGTACTGACATGGATTGAAAATTGGCTAGCTGACAGGAAACAAAGAGTAGCGATTAATGGGTCCCTTTCAGAGTGGCAGGCTGTGATCAATGGGGTACTGCAAGGTTTGATGCTGGGACCGCAGCTGTTTACAATATACAGTAATGATTTAGATGAAGGGATTAAAAGTAACATTAGCAAATTTGCCAATGACACAAAGCTGGGTGGCAGTGTGAAATGTCAGGAGGATGTTATGAGAATGCAGGGTGACTTGGACAGGCTAGGTGAGTGGGCAAATGTATGGCAGATGCAGTTTAATGTGGATAAATGTGAGGTTATCCACTTTGGTGGCAAGAACAGGAAGGCAGATTACTATCTGAATGGTGTTGTTAGGAAAAGGGGAAGTACAACAAGATCGAGGTTTCTTGTACATCAGTCAATGAAAGCAAGCGTGCAAGTACAGCAGGCAGTGAAGAAAGCTAATGGCATGCTGGCCTTTATAACAAGAGGAATTAAGTATAGGAGTAAAGAGGTCCTTCTGCAGCTGTACAGGGCCCTGATGGGACCCCACCTGGAGTATTGTGTGCAGTTTTGGTCTCCAAATTTGAGGAAGAACATTCTTGCTATTGAGGGAGTGCAGTGTAGGTTCACAAGGTTAATTCCCGAATGGTGGGACTGTGTTATGTTGAAAATTTGGAGCGACTGGGCTTATATACACTGGAATTTAGAAGGATGAGAGGGGATCTGATTGAAACATATAAGATTATTAAGGGATTGGACACGCTGGAGGCAGGAAGCATGTTCCCGCTGATGGGTGAGTCCAGAACTACAGGTTACAGTTTAAGAATAAGGGTTAGGCCATTTAGAACAGAGATGCAGAAAAACTTTTTCACCCAGAGAGTGGTGGATATGTGGAATGCTCTGCCTCAGAAGGCAGTGGAGGCCAAGTCTCCAGATGCTTTCAAGAGAGAGTTAGATAGAGCTCTTATAGATAGCGGGGTCAAGGGATATAGGGAGATGGCAGGAACGGGGTACTGACTGTGTATGATCAGCCATGATCACAGTGAATGGCGGTGCTGGCTAGAAGGGCCGAATGGCCTACTCCTGTACATACTATCTATTGTCTATTATTGATTATCTTTGCTTCCTTCATCTCTTCCCTGCTGAGGTCCCGTTCAGTAGAAACTGTGATCCTTTGTTACCTTGAAAAATAAGCCAGTTTTCAAGCTGGCCTTGGTAGTGAATATTATGAAATCTTGACATCCATGCAGGATAATAATTAGAAGGAATCCTGCTCTGTTCTCCTATCCAATGCTTACTGTGCCACGGAAGCTCACAAGAGATCAATCTGCAGCACACACTGAACCTTACATTTCTATTGCAATCCCTGGAGTTTCTTCCCTAACCATTTTCACTTCAGACCATACACCAAATTTCTCTTTTCCTGGTTTATTTTCTCAGAAAATAAATCTTCAGTAAAGACCATATACCAAAGGTCTACCATTATAGCATAAGAGCAACAGTTGTAGAATGGCTCTGGTGCTCAATAGGTAAACCACCGAAGACTTCAAGCTGACAATCGTAGTGCCAGAATACTATTTTAACTTTATCTTTATATACTCAACATCTCTCTTCATTTCAACTCAAGCCAAAATTGTTAAAAAAGTAATTACAACTAAGAAGCTACTAAAAATGTAAAGTGCACTCCAGTTCAGATAGCCGTCCAGGGAACAATAGGACTACTATATTTCAAAATAGCACTGGGATTCAGGTTAAGCTTAAAGCATACATATTGGAATGTGTAGAGGAAGAGTTTCCCAATCAAAGCTTCAGAACACTATCAGCTCAGAAACATTCTCTTTTCCACTTGCCTCCAAGAGCAAAGTCATTTAACAATGAAAATGTTTTAATATTCATTTATACACTGAAATAATTCAATTTAAATTGCCTTTGCAAATGATATATTTTTTTAAAAAACTATAGTTCATTTATTTAATCTTTGGCTACATAAACGAGAGACAGGTATAGAAATGGAGTCAGTAAGCGGGATGGGAAAAGGTGTTTATGTGGAGCATATGGATTTGTTATAATTTGAATCCAAATTCATGAATGAAAAGGTTAAACCAATTTGAAGAAATACTATGCAGAATATAATCATTGAGAATTCACCAATATCTTGGAGCACGTACTCCAAAGTTTACTTTTAGTGAGGCATGCTCTTATAACTTGGTGGCATGAACATGTAACCCATAATGAATTATGTAAACAAAGAATGCTCAATCAAACAATATATTTACAATATAATTCAAATATTAAATACACAACACCCCTCCCTGCTTAACTAAAAGCTCCAACTACATGCAGAGTGCATCTGGATCCCCAAAGCAGCTTAGATCTATTTTGCAGCTCAGTGTGGAAGGGAAAATACTTTTCAGAATCATTTCCCATTCCCTGACTTGAGTTTCTCCTCAAAATTGGCTACATGGGTACATCTGTACAGAAAGAAGGGATTCCCAGAGTGCCAAGGTACCTGGGGCACATGATGTAAGAAAGATCAATGTCTACCTTCGAAGATGGCTGGGTCTCCTGCATAGCCTGACCTGCATTGCACTGTATGGGAAGAGAAATAAACTGCAGCTTCTCCCTCAGCTGCCTGAACAAAGAGTTCAAAGTTTCCCGTACAAGAGAATTGCTGTTGTACTGAGATTCCAACAATCCCAAGATCTTGACAGCAGGCACTGAGGTCCAGACGGGCAGGAAGTGGATGCAATGGAGATGGCTGAGTCAAGTCTGAGGCTCAGGGAACTGGTGGGGACAGTGGTATCCAGTCAGGCAGGCCTGGGCAGCTTCCCTCCGACCTTGTTTGACAGGGCCCAGGGCAGGGAGACACACACACAAACTGATCCAGGAAGAGTTGTGAACAGCTGTTGAGGGAGATGGTAGGAATGAGGAGACAGAGAGCTTGGACAAGGTGTGGGAGTGCGCTGAAGACCTCCTGGTCCAACAACTGGCATGCAGAACACCAGCACAACAAGTTCATGATCCAGGGTGTGTACAATATCCTACCTACTCTAGCAAACTCTTTGCTTGGGGCAAAAGCAAGATGCCATTATAGTCTCTCTGCCATGGCAGAGAGACCCTGGAGCACATCCTCAGCAACTAGCCAAAAGCCCTGGGAAGAGGATGCGGCCTCTGGCACCATGACCAGGTGCTGAAGGCAGTGGCAGAAATTATCTCCTCAGTCATTAACAACAACTGTAGGCAACTCTGACAACCCAGAAGGCCAATAGCCTTTGTCAAACTGGAGGCCAGCCATGGCCTCAGCCCAGATCACCAGCAGGTTTGCTCGCCACGGCATCTGACTGGCAACTGAAGGTTGATCTTAATAGGCAATTAAAGTTCCCTGACTTCATCATGTCACCATCCCTGAGGCCTGACAGAACTGACAGTACCTTGAGAAAACTGTATTGAGCAGGTGTCTGAGTGCAAGAAGGCCAAATACTAAGAACTGGTAAAGCAGTGCCACAGTCAGGGGTGGAGGGCACATTCTGAGCCTATAGAGGTGGGGTGTAGGGGTTTTGCTGGCTGCTTGCTCTGCAGTACCTACTCCCTCTTTGGCATTACGGGGGAGAGAAGGGGCCTCCAAAGTGAAGAGTCATCAAGACTTCACAGAGGCTGCTAACCACATCTCCAGATGGCTATGAATCAAGAGGTGTGACCCGTAGACCATTGCTCCTGGGACACAAGCTGGGGTCTCCCAGACCAGTGTGTCTGATGTTGAAAAACCTGAATCACCCGATAACCCCTGGTTATATCACTGATGATGTGTCCCAGCTCATCCTAGACTGTATCTCAGCATCATAATACCCTACAAAATCCATCAGAATTTCTTAAATTACAGGCATATTGTTGGATTGAAGTATAATGACAAAAGGACTCCTCTGCAAGAGAACTAAATCATTTCGATTTTATGAGGGCCAAAAGATTAATTGGCATTTTTGGAACCCTAGTCTGTAATCTCTCATCTTTTCATTTTAAGCTTTTGTACATGTATTATTAATGTTTTTCCTTTGAAGTTCAGAATATTATCACTTGTGTTTATTTCAGAAAATTTTACTGCTGGGCACTTACGTATAACTTGGCTCATATTTTCTTGAACATGGCCAAAATCCACTGTGCCACATATCTCCATGATTAAATAAAATGGGAACAAAAGGGGCCTAGTCACAAAAATTGTTGGAAAAATAAGCAGAACTAGAAACTTACTAAAATGGTAATACATGCACACATCTGGCACAAAGGATTTTGGGCACATTCAAGAAAATCCATGGCGTATTAGGCATAAGAGACAACGGTAACGTTCTGTGAAGCAAATGCAAAGTCAAACAGTGATAACGTTTTATATTTTCAATGAACATTTAAAAATATATTGTTTAAAAGGAATAAATGTCAACTGGAGATTTCAAAATGTCAATTATAATCTTGATCCTCTTTAGGGATGATGATACTGTTTCCCACCATGTCCATGTTATTCAGTTGGACAGTAATTCCAAGGCCATCACAATTATTGCTGGAACATTTACCAAGTCAGATATTTATAAGCCTGTCCAGTACTTGCTACAAGCTCAGTCTGTGTTGATCAAATCAGGAAGAGGAACCTTCGCTACAAAATACTTCCTAACAAGAGAGCAATTTGCAATAAGAGGAGTTGGAAACACAGAAAACGATGTAAGTTATTTCTGTTATCTTTGCTTATGAGATGAAACATAATCAAACTCTCTTTTTTACTAATGGCATTATAAGTGAGACGCCATCCTGTTTACATGACAAGCAAACTCATCAGGGTAGTCACATTCCAGAGGTTTCAGTAAATGGCACAACTGCTGCATCCCGCTATGTTTGTACTTTGGCTTGACACCAAGTGCACATTGTTGTTGAGAATAATGCAGTATCTTGGTGTGGTACAAAATTCCCTCCAATTATGCAATTAAGTGAGGACTCCATCGTTTTGTGAACCATTGAAAATTTGACTCCATGTCCAATGTGAAGGTTGGCCACAAACACAGAGCTTTGCTATTTGGAAACACTTAATGCTCCATTCCAATTTTACAAAAGATGAAGATTAGCTTTATTTGTCACATGTAAGTTGAATCATACAATGAAAAGCATCACAATCTGAGGATGTGTTCTGGGTATTGCCACATTTCTGGTGCAAACAGAGCATCGTGCTAACCCGAACCCATAGGGCTGAGGAAACTAGAACACCCAGAGGAAACCCACAAAGTCATGGGGAGAGTGTACAAGCTCGTTATAGACAGCGATGGAAACTGAAATCAGGTTGCCGGCACTGTGAAGCATTACAATAACCGCTATGCTACAAGCAGGATCTGGATGCAAAATTGGACATTTTGGTTCAAGTATAGTTAAATATGGACATGAACACTTGCAAGAAAAACATGCAAACAAATCCTTTAACATTTACAAGTGGCTACAGTGCATCAATTACATTACGCCATTCAAAACACATCACATTTCAACATCTACCCCATATTACAAATATACTTTACAAATACGTTAACAGGGCACAAACTAAATATTGGCAATCACCTGAACCATGAAAAAGCTACATTTGACCCTGAAAACATCTGTTACATCAACAAACCATTAAAATTGTGATTTTTCATGCATTTTCCTGTAGTGTCAGAAAATAGTTTCCTTCCAACACAGGACCACTTCTTCAGTTGATTTGAGTTTTAGTTTCTCACAGCTTCAATACGGGGTAAGACAATCCCGAATTCAGAGGCCACTGTGCTTCTACTGAGCGATCTTAATCAATCAGCCCAGTCCCCAACTCAAAACCATATCACACTGTCCATATACAGGCACATCAACAACATTGTACAGAATATATAATTAAGTAAAACAATTACTGTGTGTGCCTCTTGGACCATGTGCAGAATAAGGTTATTTTAGAACCATGTGTCTTACTCTGCTTCCATGTTGGTTCTGACCCATAATACCACAGTCACACCTTTATTAAACTGTGGTAATGTGACCCATTTAACTCTGGTCATGTGACCCATTAAACTCTGTTCCTTAAATAAAACCTTACATAAAATATTTTAAGATGATAAAATAATCATGAATTTGTGACAAAAACAGGTAAACACCTCAATGAAACCTGTCTCTGAGACAGTTACACTGCCTTTTTGAGGCTTCGCTCCTTGAAGATGTTCTGGAAGTTGGAGAGGTAAATGTCCATGATGGAGCTGACTGAGTTCACAACGTTTTTCAGCTTATTTCGATCCTGCACAGTGCCCTCCCCTCCCCCCTTTACTAGACTGTGATGCAGCCAGTTAGAACGCTCCCTACGGTACCATCTAGAAATTTGAGAGTTTTTGGTGACATACCAAATCTCCTCAAACTCTTAATGAAATATAGCCGCTATTGTGCATTCGATATGCTGGGCCCAGGTTAGATCCTCAGAGATGTTGACACCAAGGAATTCGAAATTGCTCACCCTTTCCATTTCTGATCCTGCTATGAGGACTGGTGCGTGTTCCCTCGTCTTACCCTTCATGACATCCACAATCTACTCTTTGGTCTTACTGATGTTGAGTGCAAGGCTGTTGCTGTGACGTAACTCAAGAGTGATATATCACACTCCTATGTGCCTTCTTGTCACCATCTGATACTCTGCCAACAATAGTTGTGTTGTCAGCATATTCATAGATGGCGTTTGAGCTCTTCCGAGACACACAATCGTGGGTGTAGAGAGTAGAGCAGAGGCTAAGCACACATCCTTGAGGTACACCAGTATTGATTATTAACGAATTGGAGATTTTATTGCCAGTCCGCACAGACTATAGTCTTCTGGTGAGGAAGTCGAGGATCCAGTTGCAGAGTGAGGGACAGAGGCCCAGGTCTTTGGAGCTTTTTGATCAGAACTATAGGAATGATTGTGTTTAATGCTGAGCTGGAGTCAATAAACAGCTGCCTGATGCAAGTATTAATATTATCCAGGTGATTCAAGACCACACAAGGAACCATTGAGATTGCATCTGCTGTAGACCTATTGTGGCAACAGGCAGATTGCAGTGGGTCTAGGTCCTTGCTTTCATGGAAGTTGTTTCTGACCACGATAACCTCAGAGTACTTCATCACCGAAGGTGTGAGTGCAACTGGGAGACAGTCAATGAAGCAGTTCACCCTGCTCTTCTTAGGCACTGGTATGATTGTTGCCCTTTTGAAGCAGATGGGAACATCTGACTGTAGCAGTGAGAGACTGAAAATGTCCTTGTACATGCCTCCCAGTTAGTTGGCACAGCTATTTAGAGCCCTACCAGGTACACCATCGGGGCCTTACACGTTGCAAGGGTTCACCCTCTTGAAAGACGTTCTGACAGAGTTCACCGGGTCACTGGATCCTCATAGCTATAGTTTTATTTTCCCTTTCACTGTGTGCATAAAGGGCATTGAGCTCATCTGGGAGTGAAGTATCACTGCCATTCAGGATGTTAGGTTTCGCTTTGTAATAAGTAATGGCCTGCAAACGCTGTCAGAGTTGATGTGCATCCAATTCCAGCTCTAACCTCAATCGGAATTATTCTTTTGCTCTTGAAGTAGCCTTCTGTATGTTGTACCTGGTCTTCTGGAACTGTCCTGGATCACCAGGCTTGAATGCCACAGATCTGACCCTCAACAGATTCATCCATGGCTTCTGATTTGGGTCTCTACGGTATGTTCTCATAGACACAAACTCATCCACACAGATTTTAATGAAGTCAGTGACAATTGTGGCGTATTGAGTCAGACTGAGATTTCAATCCCTGAATACAGTCCAGTTCACCATCTCAAAGCAGTCCTGTAGGTGCTCCTGTGCTTCCTTTGTCCAAACCTTCCTGGTCCTTACTACTGGTACTGCAGTCTTCAGTCTCTGCCTGTACTCAGGGAGCAGAAGTACAGCCAGGTGGTCAGACTTCCCAAAGTACGGGTGGTAAGTGTTCTTGAAGGTGGTACCACACCAAGATGTTGGTCCCTCTGGTTCCACAAGTAATATGTTGCTGATTATTATTTAGGGACTTTTTCAAGCTGACCTGGTTAAAATCCGACACAATGATGGGTCAAACATCATGGTGCACTGTTTCATGCCTGTTGATTACGTTACTCAGTTTGTCAAGAGCCTGTTTGACATGGGCCTGAGGTGGAACATACACTGCTGCCGAAATGATGGCTGAAAATGGATGACACTTGATAACTAGATGTTCCAGGACTGGGCTAGAACTGTCACATTTGTGCATCAGGAATAGTTAATCACAAAGCGTACTCCCCTCCTTTGTCTTTGAAAGACTCAGCAGTCCTATCTTGGCTGTGAATCGTGAAGCCAGCGAGATGTATCGCTGAGTTTAGAACAGCAGGGGGTTCCTTGAAACAAAAAAACACAACGGTCTCTGATGTCCCTCTGGTACAGCAATTTTGCTCTAAGGTCTTTAGTTTTATTTTGCAGAGATTGTACGTTTGCCAGTGGAACACACTTAGTGGAAGGCGGAACCCTCTTCTTCTTAAACAAACTTTTAATTCAGTGCCGCAATCTCTCTTCCGCTGTCTTAAAGGGAAACCACACTTACAACTGGAGACTATCGTCCAAGATCCATTGACTTTGAGTAATGAAAGTTTTATTAAATGCCTTAAAATGATGTTGCTTGTTGTATTGTCCAAGGCTGTAGCTGTGGATTTCAGCTGTAGCATCTAAAACAGGAATATCTGGAGATTTCCATCGCTGTTCACACGAGTCATTTTCTTAATGGCGCCACTGGAAGTAATATTTTGTACAGGTACCAAGAGTAGAATGGGACAGATGTTATGACAAATCAGGGGATATATAGACTGGGAGAAGTGAAAGATCTTGTGAATAACACAACAGGCAACAGGACTCTAATGTTCCGTCTTTACCAAATTATTCATTTCTGAGAATTATATTTACAATAGATTATATAGCAGCCACTTTAACAAAACAGACTATATCCTGAATATTTCAGAACAATAGCTATATCCAGATAATACATGTAAATAATAGCTCACTAATTCCCCAATATCACACCTACTGTCATGGTTCCGGTTGGCCATTCCCCCTTAACACTTCTTTCTCCCTGATTATGCCCCAATTTCAGTCAGTTGCTGCTAGTTACCCAATTACCGTACAACTGGCTTTCATCAGAGACTGGGAAATAAATACGATGGCGACTCTATCACAGGTTGTCAGTCAATTCTCGTGTGATACTTCGTTCCCTGTTCCGATTAGAACCAGTAGTTCTAAGTTCCACTCTAGTTTCTAGAGAGTCCCTGTGAATCCCATCTCCTTGTCAAGATCCCTCTGGTTTCCTGCTCTACGTTCAGGTTTACGCCAGCCTCCCCAACTGAGTCGACGAGCCAGTGTTCTGCACTTGGGTTCTCCTCCGTCGCCCCCGTGTAACAGAACGAACTGGCCAGAATGAACCCAGCGGACACGGACCCGGTGCAACAGGCCCTCAATAGACAATAGACAATAGGTGCAGAAGTAGACCATTCGGCCCCTCGAGTCTGCACCGCCATTCTGAGATCATGGCTGATCATTCACTATCAATACCCAGCCCCTGCCTTGTCCCCATATCCCTTGATTCCCCTATCCATCAGATATCTATCCAGCTCCTTCTTGAAAGCATCCAGAGAATTGGCCTCCACCGTCTTCCGAGGCAGTGCATTCCACACCTCCACAACTCTCTGGGAGAAGAAGCTCTTCCTCAACTCTGTTTTAAATAACTGACCTCTTATTCTCAATCCATGCCCTCTGGTACTGGACTCTCCCAACATCTGGAACATATTTCCTGCCTCAATCCTATCAAATCCTTTAATTATCTTAAACGTTTCAATCAGATCCCCTCTCAATCTCCTCAATTCCAGCGTGTACAGGCCCAATCTCTCCAATCTCTCTGCGTAAGACAGCCCTGCCATCCCAGGAATCAACCTAGTGAATCTACGCTGCACTTCCTCAATTGCCAGAATGTCCTTCCTTAAACCTGGAGACCAAAACTGTACACAATATTCCAGGTGTGGTCTCACCAGGGCCCTGTACAAATGCAAAAGAACATCCTTGCTCTTGTATTCAATTCCCCTTGTAACAAAGGCCAACATTCCATTTGCCCTCTTCACTGCCTGTTGCACTTGCTCATTCACCTTCATTGACTGGTGAACTAGGACTCCTAGGTCTCTTTGCATTTCTCCCTTACCCAACTCGACACCGTTCAGACAATACTCTGCCCTCTTGTTCCAGCTTCCAAAGTGGATAACTTCACATTTATTCACATTGAATGACATCTGCCAAGTATCTGCCCACTCACTCAGCCTATCCAAGTCTCCCTGTATTCTCCTAACGTCCTCTTCGCATGTCACACTGCCACCCAGTTTAGTATCGTCAGCAAACTTGCTGATATAGTTTTCAATGCCCTCATCTAAATCATTGACATAAATCGTAAAGAGCTGTGGTCCCAATACAGAGCACTGTGGTACCCCACTAGTCACCTCCAGCCAGTCCGAGAAACACCCATTCACTGCTACCCTTTGCTTTCTATCTGCCAACCAGTTTTCTATCCATGTTGAAACCCTGCCCCCAATGCCATGAGCTCTGATTTTACTCACCAATCTCCTATGTGGCACCTTATCGAATGCCTTCTGAAAACCTAGGTACACAACATCTACTGGCTTACCCTCATCTAACATCCTTGTTACACCCTCAAAAAACTCCAACAGATTAGTCAAGCATGATTTGCCCTTGGTAAATCCATGCTGGCTTGGCCTAATCCTGTTTCTGCCATCTAGATGTGCCACTATTTCGTCCTTAATAATGGACTCAAGCATCTTCCCCACGACTGACGTTAGGCTAACAGGGTGATAGTTCTCAGTTTTCTCCTTCCCTCCCAGGACTCCCTACTGGGCATACATGAGCAACTACTCAGAGAAATCATGAAAGATCTTCGTGCCCTATCCGAGGATGTAAAGAAGATCAGTGAGTAGGTTGACCGGGTATCCGCTCCCCTTACTCCGTCCTTTCCAAGAACCCAGTCTGACCAAACCGTACAACCTAGGATGGCTACGCCCCTTGGCTCGGCAACACAATCACTTCAAGAGCCCTACATACCCGAACCAGAACCCTACGTTGGGGACCTAGGGAAGTGCCTGGCTTTCTTATTGCAGTGTTCTCAGGTTTTTGAGCAACAGCCACATAGGTACAGCTCGCACAGGTTAAAAATTGCGTACATCATGGGGCTGTTATGAGGGGATGCCTTCTCATGGGCCACCGCGATCTGGGACAACCGGTCAGAGGTCTGTTCCTCCTTCTCCACCCTCGTCTCTGAAATTAGGAGGGTTTCTGAACAGCCCATTCGCGGGAAGGACGCTGCTAGGCGCCTTCTGACTCCCTGTCAGGGCTCGCGAAGCGTAGCGAAATACTCCGTAGAGTTCTGAACATTAGCGGCCGACTCTGGGTGGAATGATGAAGCACTACAGGAAGTGCTTCAACGGCGTCTCTCTGACAAGATAAAAGATGAATTAGCGGCCAGGGATGACACGAACAGCCTGGACTCTTTGGTGTCTCTGGCCACCAGCGTAGATAATCGACTTTGAGAACGTCTGTTACGTATTCAGGCAACAATAAATATATGAGATCAGCAAGGGTTTCTTATAACAAACAACATGTTTATTAAACGCAGAAAACAAACCCCCCAAAAGTAAACAAACACTATCGTAACCGGAAACAGCTGCTGAGCGGCTGTTCAAACAGTTCGTAAAGTGATATTCCAAAACAGTTCTTTAAAGTGGTATTGCCAAAAGTTCGATATGCTCACAGTCCATTTAAAAGGAGAGACTTTAAAAGACGATTTAGGTTCTCTCTCACGTCGCTTGCTTCGATCCCCGACGTCGAACTTCCCACGAAGAATTTACGAAACAGAACGGCTTAAAGGCACTGACCTTTCCTTCTCCACTACCTTCAATCCTTTCTAGGTAAACCTAGGGATTAACACGAAGATAGTCAACGAAATCCTTCCAAATAAGGATCAAACAAAGGTCGCCCCTGTTTCACCGTAGAAAGCGATTCTCCTCGATCTTTAACTTCCGAACTTCGAATCTTCACTCTCCTCTAATTCTCAAACTAACAGAATCATAAAGAACCTGCTGGCAATAACCTTTTAAACTTTAGGCATTAAATAAAAACTTCATCCTTCAACTAAACTGCGTCATCACTTCAAACACGCAGTGGCATGAAGCCAACCTGGCAAATCCAGCCACGAACTGCCCTTCCTCACAGGGCGGGGTCTACCTTTTACCGCCTGTAAAAAAAAACCGTCACATGATCTCTACTGGCGGGAAAATGACGTCATTCCACCATCACCTCAAGTCCAGTACAGCTTCAACCCCAGTCACATGACAAGGGCTCCACTGTCATGTATCACGAGTACGTAACACGTCTGAGAAAAAGACCGGTCACCGCGCTCCTCGGGTCATCCTACGGCCCACCTTCCCATCTTCGGCCAGCTTCTCTGCCCCGTCCGCTCCTAGTGTAGCCCCCGCCCCAACTGTTCTGGTGAATCAGATGACACTCCCTTCAGTTCCCCAAACCCGGATGCGGATCCAAGCTACTGTAACCTACAACCAACAGTCCCTGTCCTTGTCTACCTTGATAGACTCCGGTGCTGAGGGGAATCTGTTGTATGAAGACATAGCTGCCAAGGCCGGAATTCCTCAGGAGCCGTTGTCTACCCCTATTTAAGCCCGGGCACTGGACGGAAGACTTCTGGTTCGAGTCACTCACTGTACTCCACCACTATCTTTGATCCTCTGGGAATCATCGGGAGCAGGTACAATTTAACCTAATCTCCGCTCCTCAAGCCCAGATAGTACTTGGATACCCGTGGTTACGCCGCCATAATCCTTGCATCGATTGGTCTACCGGGAGGATAGCCGGCTGGAGCCCGTTTTGCCACGCCACCTGTCTGCAGTCGGCCCTATCCCCTAGGAAGGATACAGCCACCTTGCCTGTCTTTGAAACCCTTGACTGAATACCACGACCTGGGACAGGTATTCAGCAAGCAACGTGCTTTCCCTGCCTCCACACCGCCCGCATGACTGTGCGATCGACCTTCTACCCGGGGCCTCGTTACCTACCAGTCGCCTGTATAACTTGTCCCGGCCTGAGAAATAAGCCATAGAGAAATATATTAGTGAGTCACTCGTGGCGGACGTTATTCGACCCTCATCCACCCCGGTGGGCGCTGGATTCTATCTGGGGAAGAAGGATGGCTCTCTCCGTCCCTGCATCATATGACCATCAAGAACAAGTACCCACTGCCTCTAAGTTCTGGAGCCACCATCTTCTCGAAGTGGGACATCGGAAACGCCTACTATTGGGTCCGGATAAGGGAGGGGGACGGGTGGAAGACGGCTTTCAATACCCCGTTAGGCCACTCCGAGTGCTTTCGGCCTCGCCAATGCCCCCGCAGTTTTTCAAGCCTTGATTAACGATACACTAAGAGACTTCATTAACCGCTTTCTGTTTGTCTACCCGGATGACATTCTGATCTTTTCCAGCAGTCCCCAGCAACACGTGCACCACGTCTGTCAAGTCCTGCGGAGGCTGGGGGAGAATAAATTATTCGTAAAGGCGGAGAAATGCGAATTCCACGTTCCCTCGGTCAGCTTCCTAGGTTATATCATCGAGAGGGGACAGGTGAGAGCTGATCCGGGCTGCGGCGGAGTGGCCCAAACCCACGGACCGCAAGCAATTCCAACGGTTCCTGGGGTTTGCGAACTTCTATCGCCCGTTCATCAGAAACTACAGTCAGGTGGCGGCTCCCCTTGCTCGACTTGACTGGCCTGTCACACCTTTCCTTTGGATTTCCGAGGCGGACTCGGCATTCGCCGAACTGAAGAGGCGTTTCACGCCTGCCCCGGTTCTGATTCAACTGGACCCCTCCTGTCAGTTCATTGTGGAGGTTGACGCCTCTGACTCCGGGGTGGGAGCGGTACTGTCCCAACATTCGGGCCCGGATCAGAAACTACATCCCTGTGCTTTCTTCTCTCGCCAACTGTCTCCCGCTGAACGAAACTACGACGTGGGGAACCGGGAGCTACTAGCAGTCAAACTGGAGGGAGCGGAACACCCATTCATTGTCTGGACAGACCACAAGACCGCCAAACGCCTGAATTCCCGGCAGGCCTGTTGGGTATTATTTTTTGGCCGGTTCAGGTTCTCCCTCACCTATCGTCTGGGGTCCAAGAACGGGAAGCCCGATGCCCTCTCCCGCCAATACGTTTCCGAAAAGGATCTTCCCAACCCCGAGACCATTCTTCCACCATCCTGTGTAGTGGCTGCGCTAACCTAGGAGATCGAGTCCAAAGTCAGAGGCCCAAAGGACGCAACCCGACCCAGGCACTGGACCTCCTAATCGGCTCTTTGTATCCGATGCTGTTCGATCACAGGTCCTACAGTGGGGGCACACTTCTCGTTTCGCCTGCCATCCCGGAGTCGATCGGACTCTGACCCTCCTGAAGAGGCATTTCTGGTGGCCCTCCATGGACGCTGACACCCGTCCCTATGTTTCCGCATGTTCGTCTGCGCCCGTGGAAAAGCCTCCCATCGGCCACCTGCGGGATTCTCCGTCCCCTACCTGTACCTGGGCGTCCCTGGTCCCACATCACTTTAGATTTCATCACCGGTCTACCCTCTTTTCATGGAAACACTGCCGTACTCACTGTAGTGGATCGTTTCTCCAAGTCAGTGCATTTTGTGGCCCTCTAAACTACCTTCCACGCAGGAGACCTCAGATCTTCTCGTCCGCTCCGTCTTCCGCCTCCACAGACTCCCCGCGGATATCTCCGATCGAGATCCCTTATTCGTCTCACAGGTATGGAAGGACTTCTGTCAAGCCTTGGGTGCAACGGGCAGACGGAACGGGTCAACCAAGACCTGGAGGCGACATTACGTTGTGTAATGGCAAACCACCCGTCAACCTGGAGCGACCATCTCCCGTGGGTTAAGTAGGCCCACAACTCCCTGGTGAACTCTGCCATTGGGAGGTCCCCGTTCGAGTTCTCGCTTGGGTACCAACCCCCGCTATTCCCCGCACAGGAAGAAGAGATCGCGGTACCGTCGGTTCGGGAACGTGTTGATCTGTGCCGGAAGATTTGGAAGGAGACTCGCACGGCCCTACTCAAATCAACAAATCGAAATAAGAAACCGGCCGACCGACACCGGACACCAGCGCCGGAGTACCAACCGGGGCAGATGGTGTGGCTTTCGTCCAGGGACATCCCACTCAAATGCGAGCATAGGAAACTTGCGCCCCGCTTCCTGGGGCCATTCAAGGTCGATTGGATTATCAATCCCACAGCGGTTTCCCTCACGCTGCTAAAGTCCATGCGTATTCACCCAACCTTCCATGTTTCTCAGTTGAAACCAGTCTCCGTCAGCCTTTTGTGTCCCCCAGCTGAGACTCCTCCCCCTGCCCGGCTCATCTACAACCATCCGGCATACACCGTCAGACGATTGCTAGATGTGCGCCTTCGGGGCAGGGGCCTCCACTACCTGGTGGACTGTGAGGGGTACGGTCCTGAAGAGCGTTCCTGGGTCCCCCTCTCCTTTATCCTAGACCCTTCCCTCATCCAGGACTTCCATCGGGACCATCCAGACAGGCCTGGAGGAACGCCGGGGGCCCCCCATTTGGGGGGAGGGGGTACTATCGTGCTTCCGGTTGGCCAATCCTCTTTAACACTTTCTCCCTGATTATGCCCCAATTTCAGTCAATTGCTGCTAGTTACCCAATTACCGTAGATCTGACTTTCATCAGAGACTGGGAAATAAATACGATGGTGACTCTATCACAGGTTGTCAGTTTGTCGGTCAATTCTCGTGTGATACTTCGTTCCCTGTTCCGATTAGAACCGGTAGTTCTAAGTTCCGCTCTAGTCTCTAGAGAGTCCTTGTGAATCCCGTCTACTTATCAAGATCCCTCTGGTTTCCTACTCTACGTTCAGGTTTACGCCAGCCTCCCCAACTGAGTCGAGGTGCCAGGGTTCTCCTCCATCGCCCCCCCCCCCCCCCCCCCGTGTAACACTTACCTTTGTATTATAACCACTGAACTTCAGTCATTGTCTAAATAATCACAGAATGCTGCAGCTTTCTTTAATTGCCTGCACAGTCACGCCACTTATTTCCTCTTAGTGCTCTTGTGACCCTCTGAATGAATAAGTCTCCCCTCATGTTCCCCTTAAACTTTTTACCTTTCATCCTTAGCCCATGATCTCTAACCCAACCTCAGTAGAAAAGGTCTGCTTGGATTTATTCTAACTATACCTATATCCTAACCAGGCATTGATAGTAGATGATCAGCCATGATTATTCATGGTGGTGCAGGGTCAAAGGGCCGAATGGTCTACTTCTGCACCTATTGTCTATATACCCCTCATGATTTTGTATACCACTTTCAAATCTACTCTCAATGTTCTACGTTCCAAGGAAAACAGTCCTATTCAATCTCTCCTTAAAACCCAGATCCCCCAGAACCAGCAACATCCTTGTAAATTTTTTCTGTACTGCTGCAGTCCTCCAGGTTCTGTTGAAAGGATGTTCCGGGATTCAGACCCAGTGACAATAAAGGAATGGCAGTACATGTCCAGATCAGGTTTGTGAAGGGAAGCTGTAGATGGTGGTGTTGCCCTGACCCTGCAGCCCTCGCTCTCTGTGGTACAGATCTCAGGTTTCAGAGGTGTGGTCTTGGTAAGTAACTCTTGCACACTTTGTAGATGGCAGTTGCTGGGTGTCAGAGGTGACGAAAATGGACATTTAGTGTGATGCACGGCGTGCAAACCTCGCAGATGTTTGTTTATCGTCGGTGGTGCAGAGTTTGACAGTTGTACTCTACTAGGCAAGAGGACAACCACCTATGGATGGTGTCAAGGCTTAGTGGTGTTGAAAGGTGAGTCACTTGCCACAAGATACCCAATTTCTTACCAGTTATTGTAGCCTCAGTATGTATATGAATGATCCAACTGATTTTCCTGTCAATGTTAAGATCCTGTGTATTGCTTGTTAAAGATTCACAATTGAGAACTGCAGAATCACTCTCCATTCAAATGTGAAGGAAGGTAATTAACTGATAAGCAGCTAAATATGGTTGGGCCGAGGGTATTGCCCTGAGGAACTCTTGTGGCTGTGTCTAACAGCCAAGGTGACTGACATCCACCAAACACAACCATCTATTGGAATACTTCACCAGTACCCTGACGTCAATTCAGTCAAAGCTCAGATTTATCATCAAAGTATATAAATGTCAGCATGTACAACCCTGAGATTCATCTTCTTGTGGGCATTCTTAATAAATCCATAGAATAATAACCCTAAAAGAATCAATGTAAAACCACACCAACCAGTGTGAAACAGGTATCTGTGCAAATACAAAAAGAAATAAATAATAGTAAGTAAATAAACAATTCTTCTCAAGAACATGAGATGAAAAGTCTTTGAAAACAGTGTGGGAGCATTTCAATGATGGAGCAAGTGTTGAGTGAATTTATCCCCTTTGGTTCAAGAGCCTGATGGTTGAGGGGTAATAACTGTTCCTGAACCTGGTGGTGTGAGCCCTGAGGCTCCTGTACCTTCCTGACAGCAGCAGTGAGAAGAGAGCATGACCTCGGTCAGGAATGGCCAACCTATGGTGCATGTGCTGGCACATTGGATGATCAGAAGTGGTGTATTGCACCCCATGATAATGACTTTAAAAAGAAAGTCTACTCATGCAAAAAGTATTAACCAAAAACTGATTTGTCGAAAAATATAAGCTATAACAGGAATTCAAGTAGCTTAGAGCTAGAAATGGGTTTTACTGAGAATAAATCTAAAACTTAGCAATTATTTTTAGTGATTTTATTATTTCATACACATCTTTTGGCAAATGTCATCTTTCACATTAATCTGTTTTCAATTTTTAAAAATGTTCAATGAGTCAAACTAGGGAAGAAGGACTTTTGTTCTGCAGTCGTTCCATAACTGTTCAGTACTTGTTTGATCCTGAGATGCCAGGTGTCTGTACCAGTGGTGCGTCGCAGGTTTTTGCCAGTCAGTTTACAATTGACACTTGTACACCAGAGTTGTACTTTGTTCCTCCTTTGTGAACATTTGCAGTTTTGTACTTTTTTCAAAATTAAGCCTTGTTTTTTACATTCAGTTACCCATCACAGTGCAAAAGAAAATGAGCAAAAGAAAAGCAGAAAGTAATAGTAAACGTGAATTCAATGAACAGTGGAAAAGAGTTCTTATAGCGGGTTAGTCAGGAAAACCATTGTGCATTGTTTATGAAAACACTTGCTCACATAATAGAAGACATGATCTTAATAGACACAATAAAACACAACATCAGACTGAAATAGAAGGAAAACTGAAGCTAGTGTTTGGGTCTGAGTTACGGAAAGAATATGTGATTATGAGAAAGGAAGAAATCAAAAAAGGCAATATATTTGTTGAAAGTCTCATTAAGGTAAGTAAAGTTTATCTTGTTTTTATATTAAATCAATATATCATGTAAAAATGCTAAATATGTCTCTATTAACATTTTTACAGGAATTGAATGGGGGTACAAGAGTTGTATGTAGCATCTGAACTCGTGCGTGAAAAAACTGACGCATGGAATGTAAAAGATTGGCCACCCCTGTGTTAGGTGGAGGATATTCCTGACGGAGGATGCTGCTTTCCTACAACAATGTTTCATGTAGATATGCTCAATGGCTGGGCTATACCTACTACTTGTAGGATTTTCCCAAGGGCATTGGTGTTTCCATTCCAGGCTGTGATGCAGCCAGTCAATATACTCTCCGTTGCACATCTGTTTTAGTTTGTCAAAGCTTTTAGATGTCACACCAAATCTTCACATGCTCCTAAGGAAGTAGAGGTGCTGGAAGGAAGGTCACTCACACCTCATCTCCATGAGTCAGCTCTCCTGAAGAAGTCTGGAGCTGTGCAGTTGAAGTGAAATGTAAACTGGGCACTGGTAAGAAGAATGTTGGAGAATAATTTCTGCCTGATAGGGTCATCAATGACACCCTCCAAAACACTGCTTACAATTAAGATTAGACCACTGGGTTTTAATTAGCCAGACTCGATCTGCCTTGCTGATCATAAACCATTTATATCTGACCAGTTCTGCACTCTGCCAGTGCTCTGTCCTCTTATGGAGGGCACGGGGATTCAGAATGGCTTTCTGCCACTCTATTTCTCAGGAGTCCGAGGTGAGGTCAATATGGAATATACAAACTCTGCCGCAGAAGGTGCCAGACAATGCAGGCTGATGGTTAGTATGTGAGGTGACATACCCCTTTTGTTCTTTACTAGGATGCTGTGCTCCTAACACATGGATTCAAGGTTGTCAATAGTGACAATGATTGGAAGAGGCTCGCTCAATGACACACACAGTATTCAGTGCAGGCTCAGTGTTGTCTGATCCCACAGCTCTTGCTGTATCCAGGGATATTACTCAATATTTGCATTTGAATTTATTTAAATCTTGCATCCATCCCAGAATGTGAGGGAGTAAAAATTTTTGCATTATTACTGCATTGCAATGTACAGACATGTGAATTTAAAAGACTAATGGCTTGTAGAAAGAAGCTGTCCCATAACCTATTGGTCCTGGCTTCAATGCTGTGTTACCGTTTGCCAGATGGAAGCAGCTGATAGTTTCTGGTTGGGGTGACTGGTGATCCCGATGCCCTTCCAGGCCTCCTTTATGCACCTGCAGCTGTAAAAACCCTCAATGGAGGGAGGTTCATGTCCACAGATGCACTGGGCTGTCCATACCACTCTCTGCAGTGCCCAGCGATCAAGGTTGGAGCAGTTCAGCACCAGGCGATGATACAGTTAGTCAGGATGCTCTGTGGTGCCCCAACAGGAGATAAGGATTTGGGGACTCATTCTGAACTTCAGTCGCCAGAGGTGGAAGAGACGCTGTGCTTCTCTTGCCACAAAGCCAGTGTGTACAGTCCAGGTGAGATCTTCATTGATGTATATGCCAAGGAACTTGAAACTACTCATTCTCTCAACTGCAGTCCCATTGATCGAGCCGAGCCTGTCTCTGTTCCTCCTGTAATGCACGATCAGCTCTTGTTTTTTGGGCATTCAGGGAGAGGCTGTGTCAGGCTGTCAACCTCTCCTCTGCAGGCTGTCTCATCACTGCTAGAAATAAGGCTGATCAAAGTCATGTCATCTACAAAATTGATCAGTAGATTGGAGCTTTGTGTGACAAGACAGTCGTGGATGTAAAAGGAGTAGAGGACAGGACTCTGGACACAACCCTGGGGAGCACCTGTGTTGAGGTGCAGAGGTGAGGTAGCCCACCCTTAGCATTTGTCGGCAGTCCCACAGCATTATGTGAATATCATGTGGTATGAATTGAATTGTTGGAAGAATAACTTCCATGAGGGCAGTAACTTTGGAGGAAGCCAAGATGGATCATCTACTCAGCACCTGTGGCTGAACACAGCTGTAAATGCTCTCATGCCAAAGCTGGGGACATTCGTGAAGCTTTCAATCCCCATTACTGCCAAAACCATTCCTGCCAGGTGTGGTAAAGCTGCAGTGCCTTGATCCTTTGCTCTAGTTATGGTATTGCTTAGTCGTGCCTACAGCATGCTGTCTAACATCTTGCCTTGAAGCTTCACCAAACAGTTTCATTAGGTGTGCTGGATGCTAATGCCAACATGCCCTTTGACATTCTTTGAACAAAGATTGATCCCCTGGCTGGGGCAGCAATGGGGGAAGTGATAGATATGCTGGACCTTAAGTTGACAGATTGTGATTGTGTACATTTCTGTTTTGTCGAAGTCTGACTTTGAACAATTAGACCTGTGATAAACCGTCATGAAATAATCATCCTTTTGAAGCAGGCCTGAACCTCAAAAGAATCTTTATCTCATGCAGGTTCATTATAGTCTAATTGTTCAAAGCTGAGCTTAAAAAGGGCAGTAATCATACCAGTGCCTAAGAGGAGGCGGGTGAACTGCCTCAATGACTATCGAGTGGTAACACTCACATTTTACTGCAATCTATGGCAGTAACTTCCACAAATTCACCACCCTCTGGCTGAAGAAATTGCTCCTTATCTTTGTTCTAAAGGGATGTTCTTGTCTTTTGAGTCGGTGGCCTCTGGTCTTAGGTTCCCCCACTATAGGAAACATCCTCTCAATGTCCACTCTAAACCTTTCAATGCTCTACAGATTTCAATGAAATCCCCCTCATTCTTATCAACTTCAGAGAGTACAGGCCTAGAGCAAAACACTACTCATACATTAACCCTTTCATTTCCAAGATTATTCTCATGAACCTCCTGGACCCTCTCCAACGCCAGCACCTCCATTCTTAGGATAAGGAACCCAAAACAGCTCACAATGTTCCAAATGCAGTCTGTTCAATGCTTTATAAGTCTTCAGAATTACATCCTTGCTTTTATATTCTAGTCCTCTTAAAATGAATGCTTACATTTGCCTTCCAAACCACCGACTCAGCCTGTAAGATAACTCTTAAGGAATACTGCACATGGGCTCCCAAGCTTCCACCTCCGATTTCTGAATTTTCTCTCCATTTAGAAAACTGTCCTCATCTGTAGATCTTCTACCAAAGTGCATGACCATACAGTTCCCTACGCTATATTCCATCTGCCACTTTTCCCATTCTCTTAATCTGTCCCAACTCCTGAAGACATAGAACATAGAAAACCTACAGCACAATACAGGCCCCTCAGCCCAAAATGCTGTGCTGAACATGTACTTAGAAATTACCTAGGGTTACCCATTGCCCTCTATTTTTCTGAAGACACCCTGCTTCTTCAACATGGCCTGCCCTTTCACCTATCTTTGCCCCTCACCTACAAACTTGGCCACAAAGCCATTAATTCTGTCATCCAGGTCATTGATGCATAATGTGAAAAGAACCGGTCCCAACGCCAAACCCATTACTACTTTATTACTCTCCTTTTGCACTGTTTTTAAAATGTATAGTAATTGCCTTTGCACTGTACTGCTGCTGCAAAACAATATATTTCACATCTTGCAAGACAGTGATAATAAACCTTATTATGATTCTGATTCATCCTGTGATAATGATTACAAGTAAATTGGGGATGGGAGTTGAGACCTGGAGGAGATGGGGATGGGACGGATGACAAAGTTGCAATTACTAACACAATGAAAGCGGCTAAGATTGGGTGACCTTTCTGTAGATGAGGAAAAATAGAAGAAAATGACAATTTAATATACCAATATACTTTTATAATACCTTGGAGACATGCAGTATTAAGAAAATTATCCAGCTCCTTGAACATTAAGGTAGGCAGCAGGCACATGTGAATTTGCACCAAAACCAAATACATGGGGCGAAAACAACTGAGCAAACGTACTCACAAAGTACTTTCGCATCCTTCAGGTTTCCAAAGCTAATTAGTTATTTTTGCAACAGAGTCACTTTCTTTACACAAACAAACCTTGCATAATGTCTACTGTTTATTCCCATCTACTGATGCTGTCTGACCTGCTGAATCCCCATGGGTGGTTGCTTTTGGGTTAAGAAGTCTCATTATCAACAAATAATAGCATCTTTCTCAAATGAAGATCAAAATGTTAGAATAATAGGGGACAAAAAAGTCATTTTTCAAAGTTTCCATAAGACAGCATGACCACATTGAGCTGAAGTATTAATAAAATTATCATAAGCACCAAGGGTTCCAAACAAAAGCAAAAGTTACTATGCAGAATGGTAAATATAGAACATTACTGTGTAAACAATCCCACCAAAGAACTCAAGGAAATCAAAGATAAGCAGGATGTAAACGAGTTAGAATTACTCAGATCTCATAGGCATCTTTCAAACAGTGCCATTCTATGGAAGGATTGACATGGATCTTTTCCCAAAAGCCTTGCAGTCTATCGTAATTCTGATGTACCTAAATGATTGAACTGAAAACAGGAAAATTCAAAGAGCATTTCCTGAACCACTCTTTTCTATTTAATATACACAATTTCAAAATAATTTGAAAAATAAATTTTAACAGATGGACACAATTAATATTCATTTGGCATCAAACACCAGTTGTTAGACTAGAATATGCTGGAACAATTTTTAATTCCTTGACTTCAAATTGGGTGACACTTTTAGTAAGAGATATTACACTGTGGGAAAGCAGGCCTCATGGGACCTGAGGCATGTACAGCATCTTATCCAGTAATGCTGTATGGCTCCATGCCAGTCAGATAAGTTATTTCCTAAATCAGGACAACACCCCACTTACAAAGTGTAATTTCAAAAAACAACAAGACATCATCATCCCACTGAATTCCTCAGTTATTTGTTTAAATTTATTTTATTGCATAACCTGTTGTGCTGTTCGGGAACTGTGACTGCATTTGAAGCAGTTTATAACAATTTTTTAAAAGGAATTTATTTAGCTTTGTAGCAACAGACTGCAATATAAAGGCTCGCACAAATGGGTTGGAGTATATTTTGCATTAGGGTCTATCCAACACTCTTTCCCCATGTCCTACTGACTGCATTTCTGACCGAATGCACAACAGCTAATTAAGGTAGCTTTCCTCTGGGTGCTCGGGCTTCCTCCCACAGTCCAAAGATGTACCGGCTGGTAGGATAATTGCTCATCATAAATTGTTCCATGATTAGGCTGGGATTAAATCAGACTACATATAAAACGGAATTGGAGAAAAATAATACAAGTTTGCATTAGATAATACAACCACTGATGTACCCCACTTATCCCAAACCTTTTCTCTTGGAAAAGGTACAAGATAGATGTCAAGAAAAATGTTAGGAAACATAACTGCAACTCCTTAAAGCAATCAAAGTCTTTCTTCACAGAACAAACCTGCATACATACATACCTTCACAACCATTAGAATTTAGGAATCATTGCTCACTTCTGCTCTGTCTAAATACTTTCAATTCCTAACATGGTTTCACCCCATTTAATGCCCTGCTCAGCTCACACATTTCCTCCAGTTACTGTCACAGTCTTTTCTGACAAGTTCAAAGCAAATTATTATTCTAGGGCTTTATTCAGTATAAAGTGAATGTGCACATGTGCACGCGCCCACACAACAATTGGGACAGACGGACACACACACACCCTGACCAATTGGGAGACAGGTATCTCGTTAGTTCATTTATGGGGTACAACTTTCATTGCAGGGCCCATGAGGTGGTGTTAGTAAACCACTTCACAAAATAGTGAAATCTACCTAGTCAAGGAACCATGTTGTTAGGCGGAGACACCTCGTGATATTAAAGTGTAGCAATATTTTTCCAAAATCGGATGCAAGATGCTTTGGAGATTTGGTTGTATCCATAAGCATTTTGTACTCTTGTTCTTTAAGGTATGTAATAGTTGTTTATATATAGAATGTGAGATCAACATCACCCAAGTGAGTTGATACTTGTGAATGAAAAGTGCTGCAGATGTGGAGCACTGGTGGTGGAAGCAGTCAATGCTTAAAGTGTCAAAGTGTAATATGAAGTATTTTGGTGTCATGGCTTCTAGTTTCTTGAATGTTATAGGACCATACTCATTGAACGAATTAGTAGTCTTCCACTTTAAGAAGTCAAGAAGTGGTTCCTAGGCAAACTGACTGGAGTCAAGCACAATCATCATCCTTCAAATAGGGAAGGACCAAAATTGTACCCCCCCCCCCGCACCCCAGTTTCCAATTACTTCAATTTCACTAGAACCCCTGGATATCAAATCTAGCCAAATGTTGGATGACAAAGGCTGACACCTGCAGTTGTAATCTGCTTTGGTGCTAAGAGATGCTGACAAATCATTAGATTATTATTAAGGGCCTCTTGAGCCTCTAACATTATTTCCAACACTTTACAGGCCCTTGAAAGGAAATTGATTAGCTAGTAGGGAGTCAGTTTGAATTTATTCAGCTTTTTGTAAACCGTAGATACCTGAGAAATTTTGGTGTATAAACCACAGAGTGCAACTCTAAATGGTGACGTGAGAAAGAGCTTTTCATTTGACGAGTAAGATACTTGAGAACAAGGGTAAAGCACGCAGGATCCTGAGCACTGGGTGCATGGTAGGGAAAAAGAGAGCTTCATAATTGCACCGCACATAAAGATGTATTGGCTAATTGACTTATCAGAACTTCAGTTAAGTGGATAAATTTTTAAAGCTAAAATTGTTCTCTCAGGAATAGATTCTGAGAGAGGATCTGATGAATTAATTAAAGTCATAAAACTGTGCAGACAGAATAGACAGAGAGCTGTTCCCATTAAAGCCACCTTTCTGAGGCAGTGCTCCTTGAAGATGTCCGGGATGCAGGGGAGGGTAGTGCCCATGGTAGAGCCGACTGAGTTTACAACTTTCCACAGCTTATGTCCATCCTGTACAGTGCACCCCCCCCCCCCACCCCGCATCCACCACCAGACAATGATGCAACCGGTTAGAATACACTCCACCGTACATCTGTAGAAATCTGTGATAGAGTTTTGGTCACATACCATATCTCCTCAAACTCCAAATGAAATATAGCTGCTGTTCTGCCTTCTTTATAGCTGCATTGATATGTCAGGTCCAGGTTAGATCTTCAGACATACTGACTCCCAGGAAATTGAAATTGGTCACTTCGGTGTCCCTCTTTGAGGACTGGTGTGTGTTCCCTCATCTTACCCTTTTTGAAGTACACAATCATTTCTTTGGTCTTAATGACATTAAGGTGGTTGCTGTGACACCACTCAACCAGCTCCTGTACGCCTCTTGTCAACATCTGAGATTCTGCCAACAATGGTTGTATAGTGGGCATATTTATGGGAGTCATTTGAGCTGTGTCTGGCCACACAGTCTTGGGTGTAGAGAGAGTAGAGCAGTGGGCAAAGCATACATCCCTAAGGTGCGCCGGTGCTGATTGTTAGCAAGGTGGAGATGTTATTTCATATCCACACAGATTGTGGTCTTCCAGTTAGGAAGTCATAGATCCACTTGCAGAGAGGGGAACAGAGGTCCAGGTTCCAGAGCTTCTTGATCAGAATTGTAGGAATGATGGTGTTAAATGCTGAGCTGTAGTCAATGTACAGCATCCTGACATAGGTGTTTGTATTGTCCAAGTGATTCAATGCAATGTGGAGAACCCATGGGAAGGCATCGGGAGGTACTGTTTCATGCCTGTGGATTGCATCACTCAATTCATCCGGAGCCTGCTTGACATTGGCCTGTGGTGGGATATACGCTGCTACCAAAATAATCACTGAAATCTCCCACAACAGGTAAATTGGACAGCACTTGATCACAAGGTGTTCTGGGTCTAGAGCACCGCCACGAGGAGTTGATCATGCAACACATCCCTCTTTCCCTGCCTTTGAAAGACTCAGCAGTCCTATCTTGGTGGTGTATTGTGAACCCGTCAATCTGTCCTATTTTTGGCTCAGGTTTCCTTTTATAACTCGATCATTTGTTAATTGTTTTTTTTAATCATACACATAGCCTCCACTGGCTGGAATCATACCTAACACAAAGGTTGTTTTGGTTGGAGGTTAACCAAGAAGGACAAGGTCAGCAAAAGCACTGAACACCACCATTTGGAAGTTGCCTTTAAAGCCACACACCATCCTGACTTGGAAATTTATCACTGTTCCTTTACCATTAGTGGGACAAAACCCTCTAACTCTCCTTAACAGCAACTCAAGGAGTTAAATAGTTCAAGAAAACAGCACCTCCACCTTTGAGGGCAAGTACGGATGAAGTGCTGGCTCGGCCAACAAAACTCAGATCCCTTGGCCAAACACACCTAGTGGTCACTCTATTAGGTACACCCCCTCATTAATGCAATTATCTAATCGGCCAATCATATGGCAGCAATTCAATGTAGGAAACTATTTCAGAAGAAGAGGTGACTTCACATCGTCTGCAATTTAAGATGGTAAAACAGCACTTCACGGCATTTTCAGAGTTTGAAGTGTGCCTAATCAGTGAACAGGAGTGCCAGAAGAGGTGACCAGACAAGTCCATAAATGAAGATATACTTTCTTTCTTTTTTTCTTTTTCAATCTTTTTATTAATATCAAAATAATGGATATACATAGTATTGTTACACAATTATTGGGATTATATTTTTAATAGATAACATATATAGTTATATATTCAGTTAGTACAAAGGTAATAAACCTCTCAAAAATGTTCAAAATACAAATGTAGAGTTCAGAGTGGGTGACACTAATGGTCCTGTTATTTTTTTTGTTTTTGATGCTATAAACAGCCCAAGCAGGATAGACAAAGGAGAATCAGTTGATGATGTGTACTTGGATTTTTGGAAGGCCTTTGACAAGGTGCCACACATGAGACTGCTCAACAAGGCCATTGATTCCATTGCTCTACTCAAAATGAACTTACCTATTCTCAGCCACATACTTGTCAGCCAATTTCGTGTTGTTAATCTTCAACATCTGGACATGACAAAAGTCATTTTTTGCTTTTAAATTCCACATTCCCCTATCACCTAACCCTGCCTTGGCCCATCGCTGTCACAGCCATCTCCTCCAGCCTTGCAGACCTTGTAACCTCTCCCATGTATTTCTGATTTCTTAGTCATCTTCACACACAACTGGTCCACACTGAAGGCTATCACACATTTCTTGACTTTTTTCTTAAAACATAACATCTTTAACCAGGCATTATCTGACTTGGTGTCAATTTTTTTTTTAATTGCTATTCTACATAAATATAATTTGTTATTTTAACCGTATCTTGCAGCAGCAGAACACCATTCTTTACAAAAATGATTTATATGCAATAAAAAACAACAGTGGGCAAACATCAACACACACAAAATGCTGGTGGAACACAGCAGGCCAGGCAGCATCGATAGGGAGAAGCGCTGTCGACGTTTCGGGCCGAGACCCTTCGTCAGGACTAACCGAAAGGAAAGATAGTAAGAGATTTGAAAGTAGTGGGGGAGGTGGAAATGCGAAATGATGGGAGAAGACCGGAGGTGGTGGGTTGAAGCTAAAAGCTGGAAAGGTGTTTGGTGAAAGTGATACAGAGCTGGAGAAGGGAAAGGATCATGGGACGGGAGACCTCAGGAGAAAGAAAGGGGTGGGGAGCACCAGAGGGAGATGGAGAACAGGCAAACAACTAAATATGTCAGGGATGGGGTAAGAAGTGGAGGAGGGGCATTAACGGAAGCGAGAGAAGTCAATGTTCATGCCATCAGATTGGAGGCCACCCAGCCGGTATTTAAGGTGTTGTTCCTCCAACCTGAGTTTGGATTCATTTTGACAGCAGAGGAGGCCATGGACAGACATATCAGAATGGGAATGAGATGTGGAATTAAAATGTGTGGCTACTGGGAGATGCTGCTTTTTCTGGCGGACCGAGCATACGTGTTCAGTGAAACGGTCTCCCAGTCTGCTTCGGGTCTCACCAATATATAAAAGGCCACACCGGGAGCACCAGACGCAGTATACCACACCAGCTGACTCACAGGTGAAGTGTCGCCTCACCTGGAAGGACTGTCTGGGGCCCTGGATGGTGGTGAGGGAGGAAGTGTAAGGGCAGGTGGAGCACTTGTTCCGTTTACAAGGATAAGTGCCAGGAGGGAGATTGGTGGGAAGGGATGAGGGGGACGAGTGGACAAGGGAGTCGTGTAGGGAGTGATCCCCGCGAAAAGCAGAAAGAGGGGGGAAGGAAAAGTGTTGGAGGTGGCGGAAGTTACGGAGAATTATATGTTGGACCAGAAGGCTGGTGGGGTGGTAGGTGAGGACAAGGGGAACCCTATCCCGAGTGGGGTGGTGGGTGGATGGAGTGAGGGCAGATGTGCAGGAAATGGGAGAGATGCGTTTGAGAGCAGAGTTGATGGTGGACGAAGGGAAGCCCCTTTGTTTAAAAAAGGAAGACATCCCCTTCATCCTGGAATGAAAAGCCTCATCCTGAGAGCAGATGCGGCAGAGATGGAGGAATTGTGAGAAGGGGATAGCCTTTTTGCAAAAGACAGGGTGGGAAGAGGAATCGTCCAGGTCGCTGTGAGAGTCTGTAGGCTTATAGTAGATATCAGTAGATAGGCCGTCTCCAGAGATGGAGACAGAAAGATCAAGAAAGGGGAGGGAGGTGTCTGAAATGGACCAGGTAAATTTGAGGGCAGGGTGAAAGTTGGAGGCAAAGTTAATGAAGTTGACGAGCTCAGCACGCATGCAAGGGGCAGTGCCAATGCAGTCGTCGATGTAGCGAAGGAAAAGAGGGGGATGGATACCGGTATAGCCTTGGAACATGGACTGTTCCACAAAGCCAACAAAAAGGCAGGCATAACTGGGACCCATGCAGGTGCCCATGGCTACACCCTTGGTTTGGAGGAAGTGGGAGGAGCCAAAGGAGAAATAATTGAGAGTAAGAACTAATTCCGCTAGACGGAGGAGAGTCGTGGTAGAGGGGAATTGGTTAGGACTGGAATCCAAAAAAAACCGAAGAGCTGCGAGACCATCTTGGTGGGGGATGGAGGTATATAGGGACTGAACGTCCATGGTAAAAATAAGATGGTGGGGGCCAGGGAACTTAAAATCATTGAAAAAATTCAAAGCATGAGAAGTGTCATGAACATAGATGGGAAGAGATTGAACAAGGGGGGGATAAGACAGTGTCAAGGTATGCAGAAATGAGTTCAGTGGGGCAGGAGCAAGCTGAGACAATAGGTCTACCTGGACAGGCAGGTTTCTGGATCTTGGGTAGGAGGTAGAAATGGGAAGTGGGGGGTGTGGGAACTATGAGATTGGTGGCAGTGGATGGGAGATCCCCAGAGCTAATAAGGTTGGTGATGGTATAGGAGACAATGGTCTGGTGCTCCTTAGTGGGGTCATGATCAAGGGGTAAATAAGAGGAGGTATCAGAGAGCTGCCACCGCGCCTCGGCTGGGAAGAGGTCAGTAGGCCAGACAACAACAACTCTCCCCTTATCAGCAGGTTTTATAGTGAGTTTGGGATTGGTGCGGAGGGAGCGGAGAGCAGAGCGTTCGGAAGGAGTGAGGTTGGAATTGGAACAGGGTGTGGCGAAGTCAAGATGGTTGATGTCCCATCGGCAATTAGCAATAAAGAGATCCAGAGCAGGTAGAAGACCAGAATGGGGTGTCCATGAAGAGGAGGAGGGTTGAAGACGGGAGAAGGGGTCATCGGTGGGTGTAGGAGAGTCCTTGTCAAAGAAGTAAGCTTGGAGACAGAGCCGGCGGAAGAAAAGTTCAGCGTCATGGTGTACACAGAACTCACTGAGGTGTGGGCAAAGGGGGACAAAGGTGAGGCCCTTAATGAGGACAGAGCGCTCTGCCTCAGAGAGTTGAAGGTTGGAGGGAATGGTAAAGACCCAGCACGGATGAGAGCTGGGATCTGAGGGGGGAAAGAGGCTGGTAGTGTCACTGGAGAGGGAAGGGCTGGGGTGAGAGGAAGATGGAGCCACTGAGGGCCCAGGAGCTGACGTTGGGATCTGAGGGAGAGGGGATTGCAGAGTGGTGGTGGGGGAAGAGAAGACGGGAGTCACAATCGCAGCATGTGAAGATCCAGCCTGGAGTTCAAGGCTGGAGTCGCAGTCTGTGGTTGCGCAATCGCTTTGAAAAGTGGGCAAACATCCAACGTTTAAATAAACCAAGTCATTTAAAAGGTGCACAATGTAAAACAAATCTTTCTTAACCAAAACTCATTGGTTCCTGACCACTATCTGTACAAGGTCCTGGTTTAGGATCTTTGTGGAAATGTTCCTCTATAAAATGATGGCAAACTTTGCAATTCTCTGCCCCCATGCTTGACTCCAGGACAAGTTCAGCATCTGAATGCAGTTGCTGAAGCACCAAACAACTGATTGCAACTTCAGGCATTATCTCAAAGTTAACATGTATAAACAAGCTGGATGAACTCAGCAGGTAGGGCAGCATCCATTGAAATGAGCAGTCAACATTTCGGGCCAAGACCCTTCGCCAGTCCTGATGAAGGGTCTCGGCCCGAAACGTTGACTGCTCATTTCAACGGATGCTGCCCAACCTGCTGAGTTCATCCAGCTTGTTCGTACATGTTGATTTGACCACAGCATCTGCAGTGTACCTTGTGTTTAATAATCTCAAAGTTAGCTGACAGTCACCTGTGTCAATGCAATATTAACTGGTTTTATACCAACAAAGTTAAGTTTCCTGTTTCAGCAGTGAGCTGGACCAACTTTCCTAGGCAGTACCTTGGCACTGAGGAGAACTTGTATCCATTCCATTTTTTCTGAGGCCGGAATAGAAACTACAAACTTCTCCACAGCTTGTGACTGAGAGGATAGAGAGCTGGTGCCTTTTTGGAAAGTGTTTGTGATATCTTTCCCCAAAGTGGTTTAAGTGCCAGCTGTAGCTTGTCAAGGCCACAGAGGCACATAGGAGGACAGGGATCAATACTGTTCAGTACACTGCAAATTTTGTGCCAGGTCTGGACTCTGGCATGGTGCCAGAGGACTGGAAAATTGCACGTCAGTCTGCACTTTAAGAAAGTAGGAAGGCAGGAGAAAGGAAATTATAGATCCATTATAGAAGGTGGAATCTCATGTGGATAGGGTGGTGAAGAAAGCTTTTGGTATATTGGCCTTTATAAATTAAAGCATTGAATATAGGAGCTGGGATGTAATGTTTAAATTGTACAAGGCATTGGTGAGGCCAAATTTGGAGTAATGTGTACAGTTCTGGTCACCAAATTATAGGAAAGATGTCAACAAAATAGAGAGAGTACAGAGGAGATTTGCTAGAATGTTACCTGGATTTCAGCACCTAAATTACAGAGAAAGGTTGAACAAGTTAGGTCTTTATTCTTTGGAGCATAGAAGGTTGAGGGGGAACTTGATAGAGGTATTTAAAATTATGAGGGGAATAGGTAGAGTTGACATGGATAGGCTATTTCCATTGAGAGTAGGGGAGATTCAAACAAGAGGAGATGAGTTGAGAGTTAAGGGGCAAAAGTTTAGGGGTAACACAAGGGGGAAATTCTTTACTCAGAGAGTGGTAGCTGTGTGGAATGAGCTTCCAGTAGAAGTGGTAAAGGCAGGTATGATATTGTCATTTTAAAAAAATTGGATAGGTATATGGACAGGAAAGGAATGGAGGGTTATGGGCTGAGTGCAGGTCGGTGGGACCAGGTGAAAGTAAGCGTTCAGCACAGACTAGAAGGGCTGAGATCACCTGTTTCCATACTGTAATTATTATATGGTAGTTAGCCTGACCTCAGAGGTTGGGAGGATGTTGGTGTCAATTGTTAAGGATGAGATGATGGAGTACTTGGTGACACAGGACAAGACAGCGCAAAGTCAGCATGGTTTTCTTCAGGGAAAATCCTGCCTGACAAACCCGTTAGAATTCTTTGAGGAGATTACAAGTAGGATAGATAAAGGGGATGCAGTGGAAGTTATATATTTAGACTTTTAGAAGGCCTTTGACAAGATGCCACATATGAGGCTGCGTATCCAGTTAAGAGCCCATGGTATTATAAGTTGCTAACATGGTTAGAGCATTGGCTGATTGGTAGGAGGCAGCGAGTGGGAATAAAAGTATCCTTTTCTCGTTGGCTGTCAGTGACTAGTGGTGTTCCACAGGGGTCAGAGTTGGGACCCTTCTTTTCATGCTGTATATCAATGATGGAATAGATGAAAGAATAGATGGCTTTGTAACCAAGTTTGTAGATGATACAAAGATTGGTGGATGGGCAGGTAGTATTGAGGAAACAGGTAGGATGCAGAAGGACATAGACAGATTAGGAGTGGGCAAGAAAGTGGTAAATGAAATACAATATTGGAGAATGCATGGTCATGCACTTTGGTAGTAAAAATAAATGTGCGGACTATTTTCCAAATGGGGAGAAAATCCAAAAAACTGAGCTGCAAAAGGACTTAGGAGTCCTTGTGCAGAACACCCTATAGATTAACTTGCAGGTTGAGTCGGCAGTGAGTAAGGCTAAGTTAGCATTCATTTCAAGAGGTCTAGAATACAAGAGCAAGGATGTGATGCTGAGGCTTTAAGGCACTAGTGAAGCTTCACCTTGAGTATTGTGAACAGTTTTGGGCCCCTCATCTTCAAAAAGATATGTTGGCTTTGGAGAGGGTCCAGAGGTGATTCATAAGGAATGATTCCAGGAATGAAAGGGTTATTATATGAGGAATGTTTGATGGCTCTGGGTCTGTACTCACTGGAATTCAGAATTCACTAATGAGGGGGAATCTCATTGAAACCTTTCAAACATTGAAAGGCCTAGACAGAGTAGATGTGGAAAGGAAGTTTCCCATGCTGGGAAAGTCTACGACAGGAGGGCACAGCCTCAGGATAGAGGGGCACCCTTTCAAAATAGAGCTTCTGAGATATTTCTTTAGCCAAAGGGTGTGAACTTATGGAATTTGTTGCCACATGCTGCAGTGGAGGCCAGGTCATTGGGTGTATTTAAGGCAGAGATTGATAGGTTCTTGATTGGACATGGCATCAACGGTTATGCGAAGGCTGGGAACTGGGGTCGAGGAGGAGAAAAAAAAAGGGTCAGCCATGATTGAATGGTGGAGCAGACTCAATGGGCCAGATGGCCTAATTCTTCTCCTATGTCTTATGGTCTGCTGTCTTGATCTCCATCATCCTCTGCCTCAATTAACTAAAGGCTGTGCTGGGCATATTGACAATAATGGTGCATTTCAGCAATGCCTACTTTCACTGACAGTTGGCTCCCAAGACACGTGGTCCACATTTAATGGGGCCTCGCCCTTTATGTTTATTGTCAAACAACATCATTGTAGACAGTAGGCTGTCTGAGGACCTCTGGCAAGTTTTTAGTTGAGTGACATTGAGTGCAAAGCCCATTCAGTGAAAGTGTCAACAATATTTTGAAGCTTGGCTTCCAAATGCCAACAAATACAACCAATGCCTGCATACTGCAACTCAACTATGGAGGTTTGGATGATGCTACTTCAGGAGTGGACTCACTGTAGGCAATATTCCTCAGTCACACTAACCCCATTAGTGATTCCAGTTCTTCTAGCTAATGTATTGCCTCCATATTTTGAACTGCTTCTACAATCCCTCAGATAGGACACTAAATTGGTTGTGGTGAGTTAGGGGTTTCCTTCCAAATCTCAATTCTATCCACAATTTAAGAGTCACACAGCACAGAAACACACCCTTCAGCCTAGCACATTCACACTAACTATCAAATACCCACAAAATGCTGGAAGAACTCAGCAGGTCAGGGAGCATCTATGGAGGGAAATGGACTGTCACCATTTCGAGTCTATACTCTCTTCTGGACTGGAAAGAAAGAGGGGAGAAGCAAACCTAAAGGGCAGGCTGTGGTAGGGCTGGTGGACAAGAAGCAAAATTAAAACTGTGGGCCAGTGGCTGTCCCAATGCATAGAGCAAAGGTGCTGAATGAAGCAGTTTCCCAATCTGCATCAGGTCTCACCAGTGCAGAGAAGGTTGCCATAAAGACAATAAATGGCACCAATGCATTCACATGTGAAGTACTGCTTCATCTGGAAGAACTTTTAAGGGCTCTCTATGGTGGTGAGGAAGATGTCATGGGGAGCGGGGATGTAACATGGATTAAGTGGCTGGAATGTTCAGTGTGGAGGAACGGACAAAGGTGTCATGGAGAGAGGGATCCATGTGGAAAGTGAAGAGTGGAGGGGAAGACATGTCTGGTGACTGGATCCTACTGGAGATGGTAGAAAATAGAAGAGATGTGGGTGAAGACTGCATCAATAGCAGTGGAATGGGGGTGGGGGAGAAAAACGCGTTTTCTCAAAAAACACAAATGTCCAGGAATAGAAAGTCTTGTCATGTGAAGAGAGTTGCAGAGCGGAGAGAAAGAAATAGCATCCATGCAAGTGGCAGGGTGGGAAGAGCCGTAGCTGAGGTAAATGTAGCAGTTCTCAGATTACAGGATTCACATCTCATATTCAGCCTTCGCAATCTCCAACCTGATGACATGAAGACTGATTTCTCCAACTTCCAGTTACCACTCCCCTGTGTATCCCCCCATCTCACCAGCTTCATCACCCTCCCACACCCTCTCATTCTCTCCATCACCCACACATTTCTCCCTAACATTCCCTTTAATCAACAATCCACTATCTTCTCATATTCGATTCCATCTTCTTCAGCCCTTTCACCTATCACCTTCCCGTTTCTTCCACCATTCTCACTCTCCCTCTCCTCCACCAACTGCCTATTTTCCCACTCTGCCTAACTTACCAGCTAATCAATATTGCTTTTGGTAACTTAAAACTACCTTCCTCATTATTAACATAATTGGCCACCTTACTAATAACACCTTCTAACATCCAAGTCATTAAGATATATGATAAAGAATACGGGTGTAATATTAACATGTTTTAGAATATGCCTGTCCACCTCCCTAAAATCTGTAAATGCAACTTCATTTCGTTAGTAATAAAAGTATTCATTTAAGGCATTATCCATATCTTCAGTGCAAGTTCAAATTAAATATAATTAGTTATATGGTACTCTATGTTATAAAGAGGCTTGTACCAGTCTCGCTTGTTAATCTTAAACTAAACACTTCAGCCTTAGGATGCCCTGAAGGGATAAAATTTTTGATGGAATTATGAGGTATTTGTTGATTTGAGGCTGCCTATTGTTGAGTAGCTCAAACATTTTCACTGTGAAGTCATGTGAACTTGCAATCTCAAATATTTTCAGGACACCACATCTGAACCTCATCAGCACACTATGCAGAGATTACTGCTCCCCCTGCTACCTTGTAAAGCAAATATATTTTTTCAATGTGTATAAGCATTCCACTAATGCCACAAGGGAGAACAACTTGAACAACAGCAACTTTAGGATGTGGTTTTTGCTATTAGCAGATGTAAGAAGAAACTCTAGAATGAAAGGAGAGATTTTGAGATGAACCCAATTGATAAAATAACATTCCATCCTTGATAAAAACTTCCCCAACCAAATTCTCTTATCTTATTTTAGAGTACAGTTGGAAACCAGCTCAAGTAAAAAATAAATAACTGAACCAGGTTTACTTTATGGGTTACTTTTTACGATTACACATATTTAAAAGATTAAGGCAAAGGAAAAAGTAGAAACCACACACTCGCTTATCGATCAATGAGAAAAGGCATGGCATTGCTTTCCACAAGAAAGGAATTCTTGCAATGAACAAAATGTTGATGGGTTACTGCTTTACCAATCAAGAACTCAATTTCTAACACTGGTTTAAAAATGTTATAGTATTAATTTTGACATCAGAAATAGATTAAGTACATGCATTACAAAAAAAAGATTTGAAATTGGGAAATTGGTAGACAGACAAGCTGGACTATTTCACTTTTACTTAAATTGGGCGTGTTTTACTGGGATTAAAGAGGGTTTTAATTACATAGCATATTATTCAAATAACTTCACCAAAAACCATCTTGCACTCTGGTACACCTAGACAGAAAGCAGAGAAGGATTTTTTTCCCCCAACTCCCAAGTTCCATTTTTTTTAAATGTTATTCCAGGAGACTTTTTGGATATCATGAAGTATTACCATAGTTGGTATTTAACAAAATAAAATGCATATACAAAAGTCTGGAAAAAAAGCACAATTATAGGTATCAAGCAAAAGCCAAGAAATTGTATCAGAGACAGAGAGAGAAGACTTTAAGGCAGAGAGTGAACGAGTAAACTGCAGCAGTATTGGAAAAGCTCTTGGAATAGGTGGGAACTAAGCAGGAATACAGTAAAAAAAAACAAAACTGAAGATATATTTAAGTGTCAGGTCTGTTTCGGTGCCAGCTTTCTCAGAGTCAGGAAGTTTTGCATCAAATATTTGATGTTGACCCTATGTTGATCTATGTTGACCCTATGTTAATCTATGTTGACCCTTCTGTGAAGTATTGATGGAATCCTGTCTCGTCAATATTGCCAAAGGTTAACCACAGATGTCCATCAGACTCTCATGGTGATATTTGAAAAAGAGCAGGAAAAATTCTGCCATTGCCCTGATTTATCTCACCTTTAGGGGAAGTGTGTAAAAAAAATTGTGGAGTTCTACAATAACCAAAATAATGTAGATAGCCAGAGGCTTTTTCCCCAGGGCTGAAATAGCTAACATGAGTGGGCATAATTTTAAGGTGCTTGGAAATAGATACAGAGGGGATGTCAGGGGTAAGCTTTTCATACAGCAAGTGGTGGGTGCGTGGAATGCTCTGCCAGTGGCGGCGGTGGTGGAAGTGGATACAATAGGGTCTTTTAAGAGTGTTTTAGATAGGTACATGGAGCTTAGAAAAATAGAAGGCTATGCGCTAGAGAAATTCTAGGCAGTTTCTAGAGTAGGTTACATGGTCAGCACAACATTGTGGGCCAAAGGACCTGTCATATGCTGCAGATTTCTATGTTCTATGTTCTATTTGGATTCCTTTGTCATTCTTTGGATGTAGCAAAACTGAAGTATGACAAAATGAAGGTTGTCACTGAGACAAAGGGGATTTTAATACACAAACAAAATCTTTACAAAGGTATACTCTGTGGACTGTTTTAAAGTAAGAGAGAGTGGTCAGAATTTTTGAGAGAAAATACAGGTTCTAGACTGCTAAAAACATAGTAGCTATTGGCAGAGACAAAGCAATTGGTGATGCATAGGAAGCCAGCGCTGGACCAAGGGCAGAGTTCTGATAGAAAATGTGTCTGGATGAGGTTGCAGAAAGAGGTACATGGAGGATTTTGAAGGTGATAAAACTTATCACTGCAGGACCAGAAATCAAAGTAGGCCGACAAGCAAAAAGGTGGTAGGCAAAAGGGGCAATGTAAATTGGAAGCACATTAGTCAAGTCCAAGTCGTGTTTAAGTAATATAGAAGATAGAAATCCAGTACTAATAGCATTTGAGTAATCAAGTCCTGATCCAAGGTCTGGACGAACATTGCATCATTCCTGAGTTCAGACAGGGATGGAGTAATGTTGTGTTAAAGAGGTCTGTTAGTGATATTTTGGATATGTAATGAGAAGCTTATCACGACATAAAATAAGATTTTAGATTTTAGCCTCAGAGTATTGCCTGGAGAGAAGAATATCAGTAGTTGGAGGCTGGGGTTTATGCTAGGGACCTAATACAATCACTTCCACTTTCCTGGTATTTGGGTGGAATAAAATTGCTCCAGTAATTGTCTACACTAAAAATACTTAATTGACTGTAAAGCTCTTTGCCAGTCAAAACAGTGAAAGATGTAATCAATAATGATATTTGCATTCTTTCTGACAGGATTAGACATATGGCTTGAGAAGACTAAGATGGGTGTGGGAATGGATGGACTTACAGACAGAAACAGAATTGAAACCATTGCAAGAACATTGGAATTCAGCAGAACTTGCTGAGAACTGTGTCAGTAGATGTGCAGGAACGTGCTCAGCTGCCCAGTTCCAGATCAGTGGGGTATGTGGAGGATACTGTTATCAGTCTGATCCTCCAAATAACATGCGTATACCTTAAAGGGTAGACAGAAACAGCTGGTAAGTGGCATTCATTCCGAAAATATTACAAGACAACCCAGGGAAGACAGCATATTGAACTGACAGCACATTTATATCAAGATTAGCACCAAGGATTCTGTACCTCACGAATTTGCCTGGGTATTGCTCTTGAGGTTCATTCATAATGTACATTGTGAAGAAAAGAAGTGTTGTAAGAAACATTCTGAAATGTAGTATGATATTTAAATTTCATCTTCAGAAATCTTGGGGCAGCATGATAGCATAGTGGTTAGCACAACACTTTACAATACCAGCAACCTGGGTTCAATTCCCGCCACTGCCTGTAAGGAGCTTGCACGTTCTCCCCATGACCGGTTGGGATTACTCCGGGTGCTCCAGTTTCCTCCCAGAGTCCAAAGACGTACCAGTTAGATAGAAGGTTAAATGGTCATTGTAAATTGTCCTGTGATTAGATGAGGGTTAAATTGGTGGGTTGCTTGGTGTGTGGTTCATTGGGCTGAAAGGGCCTGTTCCATGCTTATCTCAATAAAAATAAAAAGCCTAAATAAAAAGGAATTTGAATGAAACTGTTACAAAAACATTAACTTCATGAATAAAAATCAATCTGAAGGAATTTTTTTTCCATTGCAAGTAAAGCAGGAGTTTAGAACTTATATTTTAATAAAATGCCTGATTTTGTTAACACTTTTAAATCAAACCCAAGAGGATAAGTAAGTTTTAATTCTCCTTTCTACTCTGTATTTTCAGCCAATAACCAAAATGAGTGAAGATGGTTACAAAATATTTTGACTGTACAGGTAATCAACATACATAACCTGACAACCCTGAAGATCACACTTAAGGGATGATTTGTGGAAGTCTGCACAAGATTAGGTAGATACAGAACAACAACATAATCAATTATCATTTTTGGAAGGTGCCTACAATTTTGTGTTTAAAATTACTATTATGATTAAAAATAATCAAGGTTAAGCTTGAAACAATAAAAATGAGATTAACAATAATGTCAAATGATACAAATATTTTTAAACAGAAGTTCAAATCTGTACACTGTAGTATCAACAAAATTTGAAGTTCACAGAATTAAAATGTTTGTTAAAATAGTTAACTGGAGCTCAATTTTGCTGTTTACAAAATATATTGGCTGAAAATTTAAAACGTTGATAATAAATTTCACTTTGAAATTGGCCATGAACGGCTCCATTTGTATTATGATGACATTCAACCTGTCAACAAATTAAAGAAATACTTTTGTGAAAAATAGTACTTTTATTAATCTTTCAATCAATACGCAACAAACATTATATCCAGAAAAAAGCTCGACCAAGATATCAAAACAGATGATGTTATCAAATAAGCTCATCAATTGTGGTTGACACACACAAAGAAAATTCAGAATTCTATTGGGCACATATTACAAAATTAAATTTACTGATTTGACTGTACTATTGATAATCCTCCTCTCCCTTGCATAACACACAGAAAATGCTGGAGGACCTCAGCAGGTCATGCATACTATGGAAAGGAAGAAAGAATCAACGTTTCAGGCTGAAACCTTTCTTGGCATTTCCTCAGACCTAAGAACCATTTTGGTTCCAGAGGTGAATGATACAGCTGATATGGGCCTGCAGACTCTGATGTAGATGACAAGATGGTGTCTGACAGTCCAGGTGATGGGTATCTTAATAGAACTCACACTCCTCCTGCTGTTTTACTGGTTTTCTTTGTGCCCCCAAAGCATAGACTCAAGGTCCTCAATGGATCTCCAAACACCTCCTCATACTGGCATGTCATGAGTCAGGAATCTGAGGGCATTTTTGTTTGTATTTTTCAACCAGGTTTTGTGAAATCCTCAAACCTTTTTCTCTATCCATTCAGCAATCTCCTCTTGGAACAGGGTGTCTGTCATTGGACATGCAAAAGATGCAGCCTGTCTCAGAGCTAACTGAATACAACTAGGACTTGGCATGGAAGAAGATGCCAGTATCAGTCTGTCTATCAGGGTGGATTTGGAGAATCTTGCAGATAGGCACTTTTCAATGAGCAATCCACTGCAGCTAGTCCAAGTGTCAAAAGCAGATAGAGGGAGCAGCACTATTTAGACCATGACTTCTGTCCTAAGCTTAAGGACTCATTCTTCAAATACCATTTTGCTCTTTGGGACAAACAAGATGCTGGTGCCCTGAACGGTGACTCTTATCATTAATTCCCACCTATGACCTCAGATAGAGAAACCAGTCTGTTTTTCAAGATCTCACAATGGATGCTTATTATAGGCAGCATTAAACAATGAAGGTAGATTACCTTTGTTTGGTGGATGCTGACTGCAAGGGTTGTTCTCTCTTATTTTTCAGTAAACAAATCAAGAACAATTTGAAATTGGCTTCTGAATGTTTACAAAAACAAAAGTAGTCCTCATGCTGCAGCTCAGCTGTTGAGGTTGGAATGATTTTGGTTTTGGAGTGCAGTATTGGTTGAACAGTTTCCTATTAGTCCTATAGATTAGTTTCACTCCAGGTGAAAGCTTGTGGAGTGTTACACAGGGAGAAAGTTCAAAGTTCAAATTAAAATTTATTATCAGAGATCAAACATGTCACCACAAACAACCATGAGATTCATTTTCTGTGGGCATACTTAGCCAATCTACAGTAACTGTAAACAGGATCAATGGACAAACTGCACAAGTGTAAATATAAATACCAATAAATAACAAGCATGAAATAACTAGATAAGAGTCCTTAAATGAGCCTGATGGTTGAGGGGTAGTAACTGATGCGAGTTCTGATGCACCTGTACCTTCTACCTGATAGCAGCAGTGAGAAAAGAGCACGGCCTGGGTGGTGAGGGTCTTTGATAATGGATGCTGCTTTCCTACGGCACTGTTTCATGTAGATGTGCTCAATGGTTGGGAGGGTTTTACCCATGATTTACTGAGCTGAATCCATTACCTTCTTAGGATTTTCTGCTCAAAGGCACTGGTGTTCCCATACCAGGCTGAAATGCAGCCAGTCAGCACACTTTCCTACACACATTTGTAGAAGTTTGCCAAGGCTTTTGAAGACATGCCGAATCTCCACAGTCTTCCAAAGAAATAGAGGTGCTGTGGTGTTTTCTTTACAATTGTATTTGTATGATAGGTCCAGGACAGGTCTTCTGAGATAGTGACACCCGGGAATTTAAAGTTACTGAGCAGCTCCATCTCTGATCCTTCGAAGATTACTGGCTCATGGACCTTCAGCCCACAGAGCTAGGCCAAACTTTAGAAATTATCTAGGCTTACCCATAGCCCTCTATTTTCCTAAGTTCCATGTACCCATCTAGGAGTCTCTTAAAAGACCCTACTGTATCCACCTCCACCAATGTCGCCAGCAGCCCATTCCATGCATTCAACACTTTCTGTGTAAAAAACTTACCTCTGACATCTCCTCTGTACCTGCTTCCAAGCGCCTTAAAACTGTGCCTTTTCGTGCTAGCCATTTCAGCCCTGGGAAAAAGCCTTTGACTATCCACACAATCAATGTTCACTCAACCTATTCTCATAAGCCATGCTCCCCAATCCAAGCAACATCCTTGTAAATCTCCTCGGCACCCTTTCTGTAGTTTCCACATCCTTCCTGTAGTGAGGTGACCAGAACTGAGCGCAGTACTCCAAGCAGCTAATGGCAACTAAATCTGCTAGAGAAATTGTACTTGAGTTGGGTCACTTTATTCCCTGCACAGGCCACCTGGGGAAACACAGAAGTTTTGACCATATTAAGAAACATTTTCACTGGCTGAGTCTATGTGCTGATGTGGCCCAGTATTGCAGAAGCTGTCTTCAATGTCAACAAACCTCAGCCAGGTTTCACTCAAAAGTTCCCCTTTAGTCTTTGCAGTCATTGCCACTCCATTTGAACGGTTGGGTATGAATGTTGTGGGCCCAGTAGAAAGAAGCAAGTCAGGAAATCACTTTATGTTGGTAATTACTGACTATGCTACTAGATAGCCAGAAGTTTTTCCACTTAAAACTGTCAAGGTTATGTCAATTGGTTTTTGTTTGGTGCAATTCTTTGCAAAGGTGGGGTTTCCTAAGGAAACTCTTACTGATCAGGGGACTAACTTCATGTCCAAGTTACTGAGGGATGTGTACAAACTGCTGGGGATTAAAGGCATCCGTACTACCCCATATCATCCCCAGTCTGATGGGTTGACAGAGAGGTTCAACCAAACCCTTAAACAAATGCTCAGAAAGTTCATAAATGATACAGGATCTGATTGGGACCAATGGTTACCCTATTTGCTTTTTGCTTATAGGAAAGTACCTCAGGCATCAACTGGTTTTTCACCTTTTGAATTATTGTATGGACAAGAGGTAAGAGGCCCACTTACTTTACTTAAAACTCACTGGGTAAAGAGTCACAAAATAGCTGAGCCACAGAATGTCGTAACCTATCCTGTCCATATGAGGGAGAAATTGGAGAAGATGGCTGCATTGGCTTTGCAGAATGCGATGGAGGCACAACAGAACCAAAAAAACCTGGTACAGTTTGAAACAAGCTTTTAGCTAAGTGGCAAGGGCCTTATGACATAATATGGAAAGTGGGTCCAACTACTTAGGAAATTGCAACTCCTGGCAAGGCATGGCCACAGAGAATTTTGCATGTGAACTTACTGAAAGAATGGTTTCTCAGGTCTGACCAGAAGGAGGTGTTGTTGATCAGACGTGTGGAAGAACAGGACGACGATGAAGAGCGGTACCTTCCGGTACCTGCCCCTGCCTTGCCCGGACTCGTCCACATCACGGCTGATCAGCAGACCCAGTTCAGTGCCTTCTGTCTCCCAGAAGTTTTTAAAGAAATTCCTGGTCATACAGAAGTAATTGAACATAGCATTGCACTTAAAAAGAATGCTGCTGCAAGAAGAAGGAGCTACAGAATCCTGGAGCGCCTCCTGGTGCCCCTAAAAAAGGAGATAGAACTGATACTTTCCCTGGGCATCACTGAGGTATCAAGGAGTGGTGTAATCCCATTGTCTTGGTTCCAAAGAAAGATGCTACTTTAAGATTCTGTATAGATTTTCGTCATCTGAATGCAATCTCTGAACTTGATTCCTATCCAGTTCCTCACATTGATGAACTTATTGACCAGATGGCAAATCAAAATTTCTAACCACCATTGATCTCTGCAAAGGTTACTGGCAGGTGCCATTGACTCTACAATCCCGTGAACTGACAGCCTTCCGTACGCCATGGGGTCTGTATCAGTTTACTGTAATGCTTTTTGGACTGCATGGTGCTCCAGCTATGTTCCAAAGATTAATGGATCAGGGATTGTTGCGATTTGCTGAGTTCGCTGCAGCCTACTTGGACGATATTGTTGTTCACAGTGCTACCTGGGAGGAGCATAAAGATCACCCGAAGGCGGTCATCGGATGTCTCCAGGAAGCCGGGTTGACTGTCCACCTCTCAAAGTGTCAGTTTGCCAAGACTGAGACTGAATATCTTGGCTATAGTACTGGCAACGGAGTTATCAAACCTCAGACCCACAAACTTCAAGCCAGTCAGTCCCGTCCACGTTCACAGATAAAGACCCGGCTGAAGTCATTCCTTGGAATGTCAGGTTGGTGCAGACGATCTGTGCCTAACTATTCCTCTCGAGCTGCGTTCTCACAGATGTGACTCGGTGGGTGAGCCCTACTCAGCTGCAGTGGAGTGAGGAGGCGGAATGTGCTTTCAAGGACCTCAAGGATGTGCTGAGTGAGAACCCTGTGTTGTGTAGTCCTGACTTTACTAAAGATTTTGTGTTGCAGACAGATGCCTCACAGCGAGGTTTGGGAGCGGTGCTTTTGCAGGGAGAGCCCAATGATCGTCACCCAGTGACTTACGTCAGCGGGAAGTTGTTCCCGAGGGAGACTTGTTATTCCACTGTGGAGAAAGAATGCTTGGTAGTGAAATGGGCTTTGGACTTCCTCAAGTATTATCTCCTGGGAAGAGAGTTAATCCTGGAAACTGACCATAAAGCCCCAAGGTGGATGGAAGGGATGAAGGATGCTAATAGCCGTATCACCCGCTGGTATTTGCAGCCGTATCATTTCACCATCCAGCACCTTCCCGGGGGAAATAGCACCACTGCAGGCTTTTTATCACGCTCTTAGGGCATGATAACAGAAGGGGAAGGAGTGTGTGGTGGCTGCAATTACTTGCCACACCATCAACCGGGCATATTAAAGCGTCCTGTAGCCGACCATCCTCCTGAGATACTAAACATTTTGGGTAAATAAAAGCCCTATTTTTTTTCACCTTTACCTGCTCTCCCAGTTTTATGCTTACCCTGGTCCTTCACACCAGGTGTTCTCAACCTTTTTTTATGGCATGGACTGATACCATTAACCAAGGGGTCCGTAGATCGCAGGTTGGGAACACCTGATTTAACCTTTCAGGCTTTTGTACCTTCTTCCTAATGGGAGGGAGGAGGACAGAATACAGAATATCTGGGGTGTTGGGGGGGTGTCTTTGATTATGTTGGCTGCTTCACTGAGGCAGCAGCAATTGTGGACAAAGTCAGTGAAGGGGTGGCTGGTTTCCTAAATTTGCTAAGCTGTATTCATGCTCTGCAGTTTCTGGAGTTCATTGGTAGATCAGGTGCCATACCAATTTGGGATACAACTTTATTCTTGTCATAAACTTGCATATCCTTTTAAGTCTTCTACATTTACAATGAATTGGTAATTTGATTACTGTTGTTCGTGGACAAGTACTGTAATCATAACAAATTAGAGTGCCTTATTCTATAATGAAATGACTTCATCTCATATTGAGAGATTATAGCAACCTTCATGTAAGAGCTGACACGAGAGTCCCTCTCTGACTCTACAGCATGGTGGCTCTTTCTATGATGTGCTAAACTGTGTCCACAACTCTCTGCAGTTTCTTGCAGTTATGGACAGGACGGTCACTATATTAAACCACAAGTCATCCGCAATGCTTTCTATGGTGCATTGATAAATATTAATAAGGGATAAATTTCTTTAGTTTCCTGGTGAAGTAGGGTCACTGGTGCACTTACTTGGCCTGACAGGACAGCCAACTAAATTGCATAAAGGAATAAACATGTGATTAGAGAAGAATGTAGCACTGCAGATTAAAAGGAATTACAAGCAACACAACAGTTTGTTTACACTGCATGTCAGTAACCCATTAAGTGTGAGCTGGAAGTATTAAAGATAATAAAGAAAGGCATTAGAATTAAATAACTGAAGCATGCTTCAAAAGATGGCAGACTGCACACTGAATATTTCAGGGCAGAATATATTTAGAAAATATAGAGGAGAAGAAACAGGCAACTGCTGTGGATGGAATCCAGAGCAAAAACAAACAGCTGGAAGAATGCAGCAGGCCAAGCAGCTTCTGTGGAGAAAAAGGAATGGCTGATGTTATGGGTCAAGATCCTTCATCATGTCAACCATGCTTTTGCTTCCACTGAGGCTGCTTGACATGCTGAGCTCTTTCAACAGTTTTGTTTTGCGCTCCAGAAAATAAGCAATATGGTGTGATGACTGAAAGGTTCACAAACAGCTACTTTTATTCAACCATTCAGTTCTTGAACCCACCAGTAAAACCTTAACCTCACACACAAAGTGCTGGAGAAACTCAGCGGGTCAGACAGTGTCTGTGGATAGCAATCAATGGCTAATATCTCGAGCCAAGTGTGGTGAACTACATATACCTGTCTGGATGCTGACTGCTCCTGTGGCTCCTCCCACAGACGATAAAGGCGATTGAGGCCTGAGCCTGGCCTCTCAGTCTCCAGGATGTAGTATGGTGGTCAACCCCAATTGTTCCTTCTTCCAGTCAATAAAAGCCAATATCTCGCCTTTATGTCTCAGAGAGAGTTATTGATGGTGCATCACCAAGACAGATGCAAATGAATTGCAGCCAGGAATGAAAGTGAGCGTGAAAAGAATTGCAATGTCTAAAATAGAAACCTGCCTGGCTGAACAAATTGTGTTACTGTTGTGGCAGGAGCTCACATACAACAGATCAATCCAGGTTTAAAGGCAAAACTCTCACAGAAAATGCAACAAAGTAGGTCACATACAAAGAGCATGTTGGGAGACAAAACTAAAGGACTGCACAAAGGAGGAGAAAAAATGATAAGTTCAGTTATAGTTCCATTAGGAGCTCTAATCTGCATGCTGCAGATGAAAAATCTGATAGTGATGGAAGTGACACGGATTGAGTAGTCTTAAGGCTTATAATGCAAAAACTTAGGTGATACCAGCAATATGGCTTAACCAGAATCAGAATCAGACTTTAATCGCCAAGTACCTGTGCACATACAAGGAATTTACTTCCGGCAGATGTTGTCTCTCTGCTCATAGCAATAATAATGATAAATATAAATGAAAATATAGATTATACATATAAGTAGTGCAATCCAAGTAATAGTTAGCTGACAGTTAACCGGCAGTTAACTGTTCAGCAAAGTGACCGCAGTAGGGAAAAAACTTCTCCAATGCCTATTAGTCTTAGTCTGGAGGGATCTGAAGCGCCTACCAGACGGAAGCAGTTCAAACAGTCCGTGCGCAGGATGGAAGGAGTCCTTTATGATGTTCCCCACCCTCTTCCTCAACCTGGAAGAGTACAGGTCCACAATAGAGGGCAGGGAGGCTCCAATGATGCACTCAGCAGTCCTCACTGTGCGCTGTAGTCTGGTTCTATCCTGCTTGGTGGTGGCTCCAAACCACACAGTCATGGAAGTGCACAGGTCATACTCAATGACTGCAGAAGTAAACAACAAATTAATTAAAATGGAATTCGACACTGTTTTAGTTACTCAACAAAATGAGTTTGAGAGGCATTTTAAAGATACTGCACTGAAGCCTGCAGATATCCAAATAAGAAGTTATACTGCAGTAAAGATTACTCTTGTGGGAATGAGAGTAGTCAAATAGACCAACCAACAAGCCACATTGGACTTGTATATAATAAAAGCAAGAGGGCCAACGTTGTGAACCCACGATTTACTGAGACAACTATATTTTGATTGGAGATCCATCTACTATTTGCATGCCATATCCCCTGCAATAGAGTCAACTGAAAGCAAATTAGGAAAGGTAGTGGATGACGCCGCAACGGTGTTCAAGGATGGCATTGGAAAACTCAAACATATCAAGGGTAATATAGTGTTAAATGAAAATGACACACCAAAGTTTTACAAAGCCCATCTGGTTCCTTATAGAATCTGTGATAAAATAGGCAGTGAGCTAGATTGCATGGAGGCTGAAAGAATTCTTTCCAAGTTTGAGTGGAGCCCATGGGCAAGACCAGTTGTCCTAATAGCCAAGAAGAATGGGTCTGTCAGAATCTGTGGTAATTTTAAGGTCACCATCCACCCAGTACTGAAAGTAAATCAGTACCCTCTGCCCAGGATAGAGGAGCCAAGTTTTCAATTAGCTGAGGCCTACCTACAAATCGAGATGGAAGAAGAGACAAAGGCGTTGCTCCCCAAAAACATTCACAAAGGGATTTTTGACTATAATAGGCTTCTTTTTGGAGTAACATCTTCATCTTCACTCAGGCAGAAGTTATGCGCCAGGTGCTGCAACCCGGCACTCAGTGTTACCTGGATGACATCATTGTTACTGGTGAGAATGACAAGGACTATCTCCAAAATCTCAAAACAGTGCTAAAAGGATTATAAGATTATTGACTCAGAGCACAATACAAGTGTGAACACCTTAAATTAAACATAAATTAAACATCACTTACTGTGTTTACACCATCAACGCACCAGAATTACTTAAGTGCACTGAAAAAATTCAAGCAGTAGTGGAAGCCCCAAGGCCAAAGGACGTGTCAGAGTCTTGGTCCTTTTTAGAATTCAATTATTATAATAGGTTCTTGTCAAACCTACTACTGTGCTCCACCCTTTGAACTTATTAGGAACTTATTAGGAAGAAATGGCAATGGTTAAAGCAATAGACAATAGACAATAGGTGCAGAAGTAGACCATTCGGCCCCTCAAGTCTGCACCGCCATTCTGAGATCATGGCTGATCATTCACTATCAATACCCAGTCCCTGCCATGTCCCCATATCCCTTGATTCCCCTATCCATCAGATATCTATCTAGCTCCTTCTTGAAAGCATCCAGAGGAGGCTTTCCAAAAGGGAAATGAACTGGTGACTTCAGACATTGTACTCACACATTATGATCCACAATGTCCAGTGAAGCTTGCCAGTGATAGCTCTTCTTATGGTATAGGTGCAGTCACATCACATGCTATGAGTGATGGAAGTGAATGCCCCACAGTCTTTGCATTACGTCCCTATATCATAGCAGAGAAATATTTTGCACATATTGACAGAGGCCTTGAATCTGGTTTGGGGTGTAAAACACTTCAACCATTACCTGTATGAGAGAGAGTTTACTGTCATTATTGATCATCAACTATTGGAGTATAAAAGTTGCAACTTGCTATTTGCTAGAGAATGAAATCTTAGGAATGTAGAAGACAATGGCGTGTTAATGAGAGGTAGCTAAAAGATGTAGATTAGAACATGATTAAGTCACGAAATCCTAAGAATGTAGAAGACAATGGTGTGTTAATAAGAGGAAGCTAAGAGATGTAAATTATGTAGTCTGAGTTTGCTATTTGCTATGCATGTACCCAATTTAGTAGGAGAATGAAATATTAAGAATGTAGAAGACAATGGTGGGTTAATGAGAGGTAGCTAAGAGATGTAGATTAGAACATGATTAAGTCAATGGGTAGAAACAATAGTGGCAGATGTACGTGTGGTACGCAACTATAGACCGATTGCATATGCTAACGCAACTAAACCAGGAGATTGCTATAAAACATGCTATGTCCAAGGATCGGTGGGCAATCAACGACTAGCTCAATGACTGTCTCAGCTTTGATTTGCAAATTAAAGTTTAACCCTTCTTGAAGAATCTTCTGCGTCTCCTGGTCATTTGTGGGGCACAAGAAACCATGACAAAATTGGCGACCGCGGCAGGACCGGAAAGAGACCCGTGGAAAGGAAACAGCAGATTGGGGACTCCTCCCAGTCCTCTAGGGACCCCACAAGGCTAAGGCTAAGGAATTAAGGGTGCACCCAAACCAAAGGTAAGCGCTTTTTGCGACAATTTGGACTAAGAATTCTGTTGGCTTTGGAGAGGTCTTGGAGTCTCAGAAGTGTGGAACCACTGCCGAAGTGTCTCTCCGGTCCAAAGAATCTGGCAGAATTGGGAGTTAACAGGAGGCTCAGGGGATTGATTACCCACATTGCAGTGAGGGTAAGTACAAATAAGTTAATAAAAAGTTAAGAAAAATTCAACGTGGTGTTGGTAAGTCCCTGTGGATACCGCTTCATATAAAACAAAGGTCTGAATGGGCAGGGAAAGGAAAAATAGAGAAAATCCTCGTGGATACCACCTTAAGAGATAAGGGTCTGAATAGATGAGGTGCAAAGAGAAAGTTCTGTGGGTACCACTCTGAATAGAGATCTGTACAGGCAGAACAGAATAGGAAACAATGACAGTCCAATATATAGTTTAAAGTGCTGGTAGATAGATGATAGACTAGGCATAGAATTAAAGTAAATAATATTATCCAGTAAACAAACTGTGAATCTCTGAAATACCTTAAAAAGAGAGAATAGCATGACAGGTAAAGGAACGGCAGTAGAGATTCTGAGCAAAAAAATTCCCAATAAATAAAAATGAGATCACAAAAACTTCAGAAAAATGGGAAAAAAGAACCAAAAACCTGGTCACAAAATGGCCAGGAGAAGGAACGTTTGATGTAAGCTTGTGCAAAGTAATGGAGGCTCTAATTAAAAATTACAAACCAAAAGATAAATCTAAGAAAAGAGGGCAAAAAAGAGAACGAGAAATGGAAGTGCTAAAACTCTTCAGAACGGAGGGAGAAAGACTGAGGAGGACAGGAAGAAATATTGATTACAAGCAAGGAAGACACTAAGGTGCTGGAGAAACAGCCTGTTAGAGAGAGAGGAAGGTACAGTGAGAAACTGGCTTCAGCTCCATACCCGGATGCGAAAGAAACAGAAAAGTCCCCTCCCTATAATGAGGAAGGAACCCCTAAGCAGTGCCCCCTGCTGACGGGGACAGTAAACATGCAGGGAGAAGTACAAGTTTGGGATAATGAAGAGGAAAAAAAAAACAATACGAGAAGGAAAAAGCGGCGATATGGAAGGAGATACAGGCAGAAAGGATAAAGGTGGAACAGGCACAGAGAGAAATGGAAGAAGGGATTGAATGGATGAAATACTTGAGAGAGGAAAAGGAGTATGAGGAGTATCGGTTATACTATAGAAATAAACAGACTAGAAAAGAAGGTGACTCATTGGAGGAGCAAGAGTTAAGTGGAGAGAGAGAGGATGCGAGAATTTGTGGGGAAGAGGTAGGAGGCAGAAGCCCAGAAGAGCAGAAGGAGGCGGTAGGGGAGCGACTTGCGGAAGTAGAGAGAGAGCCAGATAAGTTACTGAGAGGAGATTACCAGAAGAGATGCGAAATATACTCCAGGGGCCAACCAAGTATTGAATCAAGACAGAAAAGAAGGACTCCACAAGGAGACTGAGGGAAGAAGAGGACCCCGGAAACATTTGTGTGGGAGGCAGTAAAGACATACCCTGAGACAGATGGGGAGTCAGGTGAGGAGGAGAGCCAGGGCAGGTGGGAAGAAGGAGGAAGAATGTTGCCGTTGTTAGTTAAAGGATCAGGACAAGTGCAGTATATCCCTTGGGGATCCCAGGACCTAGAAGGGCTGAAAAACACTCTGCCCAATCTACATGAAGGAGCAGGGAAATGGATTAGAGCCTTTGAAGAAGAAATGGTGGGACAATTATTGGCTATGGGAGATTTGAAAGCACTATTGATAAGGTTGATGGGAACCTCCAAATTTAACGAACTGATGGAATTGGCTGGCATAGTAAACTCGAACGGCCCAAGAACTGATGGAGACGGGTTTGACAGAGTGAGGCAGAGGGTATGGCAGGCCCTCAGAAAGATTTATCCACCCAAAGTGGACCTCAAAGCCTTAAAAGGGGATCCACTGGGAGACCCTGAAAACCCAGCAGCCTACGTAGAAAACCAGTTGAAAAGGTGGAGACTGGAGACTGAGCAAGAGGTGGAGAATAGCTTATTTATGACCTCACTGTTCCGACATAGCATTTTGGATGCAATGCCTCCATAAGTAAAATCCAAACTGGAGGAAGTGGTTGGGCTAACGTCAAAGACCCCACAAGAAGTTAGAGACCACGTAGTCCATGCGTTTGAGAAATACCGGAAAGACAAACAAAGGTTGACTGAGCAGCAGGAAGAGGTGCAAAGAAAGTTAATACAAATGCAGCTCGAAGAGCTCAAAAAGAAGGAAAAAGAGAAAAACAAAAAGATGCTGCCAGCAACCACCAGTCCGAGTACAGCCATCGAACTGGACAAAGCACTGCTATATGGAGGAACCGATCATACTGTAAGATAAGGGCTGGAAAACCCCATGCCAATAATCGTCTTTGGAGGAACATTCCCACAAATGCCCTATCAGGAACAGACTAAATTCAAACAGCCCAGACAGGACTGGAAGTCCGAAGGAGGGGGACAGAGAGATATGGGCAGAGGGGACCAGTGAGGAGACAGGGGGAAAGAGAGGTAGAGAGATTGTGCTGGGGATGTAATCAGCCAGGTCACATGAGAAGAGATTGTCTGTTTACACCATGGCCTGTCACACACCAGCAGGAACCGATAAGAAGGGAACTAAAGTTTAGCCAAGGACCAGCTCCCACAGGCCCAAGCGGACCTGTGAACCCCTATGCGAGGTATTAGGGGTGCCCCAAGAACTTGAGTGGGAAGGGACATTACCCAATGATAACAAGGGAGGCAGACGAGGAACCTATTGTTCAGGTTATGTTAGAAGGGCAACTGACACCAATGATGATAGATACTGGAGCCACGTACACTTGTGTACAGCCACAGTATGCCCTTCACCTTCCCATATCAGGAAAGTTTATTAAGACGGTAGGGTTCTTGGGGAAAACACAGATGACACAGTGCACGGCTCCAGTGCAGTTGAGAATGGGAAATAAAGGAATTGTTTTGCCGGTGCTAAAAGGAATTGTTTTGCCGGTGCTGGTATTTAAAGGAACTCCGATTAATTTGTTAGGCAGAGATGCCTTATTGAAACTGGAATTAAAATTAGAATGCACCAGAAATGGGCTGAGTGTGGAAAGAGCAGGGGCTCAATTGATAGTGCGAGAAGACAAGAAGGCTAATGTCTTTTGGATAGGAGACATCGCAGATCAGATTCAGGAAACCTGGGAAAAATGGAAAAGGGGGCTGTAATGCCCAAATCTGAGCTACATTGTACAGTGATTTTTGATGAGACTCAGAACAGGGAGTTAGAGGAGAGATGGCACCTGGAGTCATGTACCCAACAGCACCTGGCTGTGATAATTGGAAAGCAAGGGGCAGCTTTACAAGTTAAGTGGAACACCTGCGCCCCACGTAACATTGTTGGTAAACAAGGGATATCAGTCTAAAGACTTAGGACCCTTAGTTAAGAGTGCAGAAACCGTAACAGTGTGGAGGAAAATCACGCCAGAGGTGTGGATATCAGAAGACAACAATTGCATTAAAATAATGGTAAGTGTAGATATGGTAGGGACAGTGAGAGAGGTCGAAATAACTCCCCAACCACACCTGCCCTTGCTGGGAAAGGAAAGAGGCCAGCAGAAAGATAGAAGGTTAGATGTGTTGCCGTCTATTCTGTGGTCACAGCATGACACGGACGTAGGGAAAATAAAAACAGCGAGTCCGGTGGAAATAAGGCTGAATAAAGGAGCAATTCCACCTAGGAGACCACAATACCCTCTAAGACCAGAAGAAGAAGAGGGAATAGCATCGACAGTGCAGGGGTTGCTTGAAATAGGAGTGCTTAAAAGAACAAACAGTCCATGCAATACCCCGTTGCTGCCGGTCTTAAAAGCAGATAAATCTAAGTGGAGATTGGTGCATGATTTGCGAGCGGTAAATGATGTGGTAGAGGACTGGCCAGCGGTAGTCCCCAACCCACACACGCTTTTGACTAATGTTCCACCAGATGCAAGTTACTTTTCAGTGATTGATTTGTGTTCGGTTTTCTTCAGCATTCCTCCAGCCGATCAGTGTCAGTATCTGTTTGCATTTACTTACAGAGGTGCTCAGTATACCTATACCAGAATGCGGCAAGGATTTAAACATTCACCACACGTTTTTAATCAGGTGTTGAAGGCAGACCTAGAGGGCATACCATTGGAAAGTACATTGTTACAGTATGTGGATGACCTGTTGATTTGCTCCCACAGTAAGGAACAGTGTGAGCAGGACACTATAACTTTGTTACAGAAGCTGGCGCACGGAGGACATAAAGTATCCAAAAAGAAACTGCAATTTTGCACGCAGCAAGTGGAATACTTAGGCAGGGTAATATCCAAGGGAGTGAAGGCAATAGCACCAGATCAGATTGAGGCAATAACTAAGGCCCCAAAACCCCAGACTGTAGGGCAGATGATGAAGTTTTTGGGAATGGCAGGGTAGAGCTCAGATTGGATAGGAGAATATGCTGAGATTGTGGCACCTTTGAGAAAGATAATGGAAGAAGCAGGACATACAAATTTGAAGAACGGCTTACAGTGGAATGGAGAGGCGGAGATAGCGTTCAATACTATTAAGCAGGAATTGCAGTCAGCACCAGCATTAGCTTTGCCTGACTACGAGAAGGTTTTTCATTTGTATGTATCTAGCCGACAGGAGGGTTATGTCACTGCAGTTCTAACACAGGAGACAGGCACAAAGCAGCTGTTAGCATATTACAGTACGAGACTAGATGAGGTGGCTCAGGGGTATCCACCCTGTTATCAGGGATTGGCGGCGCTGTGCTATGCATATGGAAAGGCATCATCTGTAACCCTGGGCTATCCTGTGACTCTGTACACACACCACAAAGTAGCAGAATTGCTGGAAAGAGGGAAATTTGTGCTGACGCCAGCCAGGATAGCAGCGTATCAGATGCTAGTGACATTTCCAGACATAACTATACAGAGATGCACTACCAGTAATATAGCCGATTTTGTCCCTTTAGACTATGAAGGAGAACCCAATGATTGTGTAGGGAGGACGATGACATTTGCCAAATTGAGAGCAGATTTATGGTCAGAACCACTAGAGGATGCAGATAAAAAGGTGCTGTTTGTAGATGGCTCTTGTTATAGGGATTATGATGGAAATCATGCAGGGTTCTCAGTAGTGTAGCAGGATCAGTCGAGCTATAAGATTATTAGGATGGAGTCCTGTCCCCAACCGTGTTCTGCCCAACCAGCAGAAATCAAAGCCCTGACAGCTGCGTGTGAAATGATGGAAGGTGAGAAAGTAGACATCTATACTGATTCGGCATATGTTCATAGAGTATGCCATTTGTTCGGGGCAGTGTGGAAGCAGAGAGGTTTTAAAAAAGTAATGGAGATCCCATACAACATTGTCAGCAAATTCTAGACTTAGTAAAAGCCATAATGAAACCTAAAGCATTGGCTATAGTAAAATGTCAGCAACATAAAAATGGAAATGATGTAATAACAAAGGGAAATCAAGCTGCAGACGAGGCAGCCAGAAAAGTGTCTGGGTGTTCATCAGCTGTCATTGCCCCCCAGGTAAGCCTAACTCCAGAACCTGAGGTAGAGGACCTAATTGAAATACAAGGTAAGGCAACTTTGGCAGAACAGACAATGTGGAGAAAAAGGGGGGCCAAGCAGAACCCGGAAGGCTTGTGGAGCACGGACGACGGTTTGTTGGTAGCGCCAACCCCTCTACTGATGTTTCTGATTTCAGAAGTGCATGGGATGGACCATTGTGCAAGGGGGGAGTGATAAAGAAAATAAAGAAGGATGGCTTTTGGTCACCTTATTTACAGGCTTCAGTGGACTTTGTCTTGTCACAGTGCGAGGTATGCGCACAGAATAATGTTTGGAAAGGAATTACAACCCCAATAGGTCACATTCCTGTACCTGAAGGACCATTTCAACATCTAGTGATCGATTATGTAGACATGATAAAGACAGTGAGAGGGAAAAGATACATGCTGGTAGTAATTGATCGATTTAGCAGATGGGTGGATGCAGTACCTTCAAATGATCAAGGGGCAAAGACGGTGGTAAAATTTCTGACAAATGAAGTGATCCCAAGGTTTGGAATACCTACAGAAGTTAGCTCAGACAATGGTTCAGCTTTTATCCAGAAAGTGGTCAAACTGGTACTACAGGTGCTGAGGATAAAGCAAAGATTTGGATGTGTACACCACCCTCAGTCACAGGGCATGGTAGACAGAATTAATGGAACCAAACTAAACAAAATTTGTGCAGACACTAAACATAATTGGGTCGATGCTTTACTGTTAGCATTGATGAGTTACCGCATGCAAACTAATCAAATGACATGCCTGATACCGCATGAGATGCTCACTGGGAAGCTATCATACCTGTGATAGGGGTAAGCAAAAATGTTGAATGGATAAACTATATATAATACAATCAATAGAGATTCATTAACTACACCGAAGAACTGCACTGGAGGCCTTAGGGCAACAGCTGGATGCAACTAGCAGGATGGCATGGCAAAACAGACAGGTACTGGATTGGCTATTAGCAGAAAAAGTGGGTGTGTGTATAATGTTTGGAGAACAATGCTGCACTTTCACACCAAACAATTCTAGCCCAGAAGGGTCTTTCACCAGAGCAATGAATAAATTAAAGAATCTGCAGACCGAGGTCAAACAGAATGCAGGATTTGAACATCAGTTCTTTGATTGGTTAGAAAGTAGACTCGTAGGATGGGGAGCATGGCTGACTAAAATAGCAGTAACTGTCAGTATTGTATTGTTGAGCTGTGCGCTTGTGCTGTGCTGTTTTCTTCCTTGTCTCAAATCTCTTGTAATGCGTGCTGCAACCAAACAATTTGCAATGCTCGTGGCAATTACTGAAGCAAGCTTAGTGGAGAAAGAAACACCAAAACTTTATCGTTACAGCCTACAACACCTGCAGGATGAACAAGAGCAAAATGACAGTGTGGGAGTAGATTGTAAGGGCTTCTGAGCCTTTTTCCCTGTCTCAGGTACAGAGGGACAGGTTTTTGGCTCAGTGGCCCAGGGTAACAGGGAGAGAATACTTTGAGGTCTTGGCACAGGAAATTATAGTTTAACCCGAGATTTGGGAATAAGTGCTTGAGTTTATTGGGGCTTTTGTGCACACTCTTAGTCTTTTTTCTCTGTGTGAGACCCTCTGGGTCTCAAAGGGGGGATATATCGGAGTATAAAAGTTGCAACTTGCTATTTGCTAGAGAATGAAATCTTAGGAATGTAGAAGACAATGGTGTGTTAATGAGAGGTAGCTAAGAGATGTAAATTATGTAGTCTGAGTTTGCTATTTGCTATGCATGTACCCAATTTAGTAGGACAATGAAATATTAAGAATGTAGAAGACAATGGTGGGTTAATGAAAGGTAGCTAAGAGATGTAGATTAGAACATGATTAAGTCATGAAATCCTAAGAATGTAGAAGACAATGGTGTGTTAATAAGAGGAAGCTAAGAGATGTAAATTATGTAGTCTGAGTTTGCTATTTGCTATGCATGTACCCAATTTAGTAGGACAATGAAATATTAAGAATGTAGAAGACAATGGTGGGTTAATGAAAGGTAGCTAAGAGATGTAGATTAGAACATGATTAAGTCAATGGGTAGAAACAATAGTGGCGGATGTGTGTGTGGTACGCAACTATAGACCGATTGCATATGCTAACGCAACTAAACCAGGAGATTGCTATAAAACATGCTATGTCCAAGGATCGGTGGACAATCAGTGACTAGCTCAATGACTGTCTCAGCTTTGATTTGCAAATTAAAGTTTAACCCTTCTTGAAGAATCTTCTGCGTCTCCTGGTCATTTGTGGGGCACGAGAAACCACGACACAACCACTGGGGTCCATTTTCAATTCATCGAAGTGTGTTCCATTAACAACAGCAGCATGAATGCAAAGATGGGCTCTGCTCCACTATAGCTTCACACACTGTTGATGTTTTGGGAAGCCTCTTCTCAAGGACACTTAGTTAGTGACAATGGTCCATGGTTTGTTGCGGAAACAGTTCCAGCAATTCCTGAAGATGAGTAGAATGAGATATATTACACCTGCACTGTACCACTCAGCTACAAATGGGCTGGTGGAAAGTTAGTCTAAAGAAGGCACTGCAAGCGATGTCAGCAGAACACACTATACTCACACTGAATCAGAAACTCATCAATTTCCTCCTTGCATATTGCAATTCAGCACACTCCACAACCAAAAATTCATCAGCTATACTGTTCATGTGTTGTCCCTTGCTGTCACACTTGGATCTCCTCAAGCCCAATCTCAGAAGGAGTACTTAGAACAAACAGCTGAGACAAATTGAGGTCTCCTCAACCAAGGAGGCTTAATGTTTCACTCCTGGACTAGCAATCCTGGTGCGGGACTAAATAATCAAAACTATATTTGAGTTATAAGGGAGTCAAAGAGACTGGGGAGAGGAGTATTGTGTTTCTGAGGCCAAGACTGTACCAGCTGTGAAATTACAGAATAGCAGAACTGGCTTCCGAGATCCATGGCTTTCAGTTCCTGTTTCTTATGTAATTTTGGAGTCATCAAATAAACTGAACATACACTCTCAGCTCTGGTCTAGTTGTAGAACATCTCATTCCCCTACCTTCCAGGGTGTATGTATACTGTGCAGATCTAAATGGGCCAAGGAAGCCTGTCGAGGGGAATTTACGAGAGAGGTACCTCGTTAGCAGAGTGCACTCTGCGCGGAGCCGGCGATGATCTGCTGGGGTAACACATGAAGATTGGTGCATAGTTCTTGCTCCGGGGTGATGGTTCAGCTATTTCTGAGTTTATCAGGAGGAGGCTGGACTTCCTGTTGTGGGCACTGAGTAGCTGTTCCCTATTTAAGTTTCCACCGCTCTTCTTCGCTCCAACGACTGCTAAGCGAGATGCATGTGTCCGTGCAGTTGCTGTTACTACTGTTGGGCTTGTTGGCTGCAGTGAGGGGCGATTCGTTAGCCCCGCGTTTTAACGTGAGCCTGGACGTGACGCCCAGCCAGCGCTGGGAACCGGTGCTCCGAAAATACGACGCTGCCCAGCTGAGGAATTACACGCAACAAATCGTCAGGTGGGTAAGCTTAGCACGACCACTGGCAAAGGCAAAAACTCCCTCCTCCCACCTCCCCTTGCCCCTCTTTGCAACGGCAAGTAAAATATATAGAAAAGTGATGAGGTGACGCACTTTGGAGGGAAATTAGGGCACTGGCAATGAATGACAGCAACTCAAGAAATAGTAAGTAATAAGGGACAAAGTCCAAGGATCTCTGGAAGGCAGCAGCACAGGTAGATAAAGTGGTTAGGAAGATAATCCCGATACCTTTTTACTGGGGCAGAGAAGAGCAGAGAGGGTATGTTAAAACTTTAACATTGTTAAAACTCCGTTAACCCAGCATTCTGGGAGCTAATGTGAATGTTCTTATTAAACACGCCAACACAATTTTAACTCTGCACTTTAAGATATTACAGAGCAGAATTTAAATTTTCCTCACAAGTTTAAAGGGAGCGTCGGAAATAGTTTCACTAGAGCGTGAGGACTGGGTCCCTGGAGTTTACCAGAAGTATGAGGGTGGATTCCAGCGCATTTAACAGGTGCGATCTTAGCATTCATTTCAGGAGGACTAGAAACGAAGACCATAAGACATTGGAGCAGAAGTAGGCCATTCGGCCCATTGAGTCTGATCCCATAGGCTGATCCAATTCTTCCAGTCGTCCCCACTCCCCTGCCTTCACCCCATACCTTTTGATGCCCTGGCTAATCAAGAACCTATCTATATCTGCCTTAAATACCCCTAGTGACTTGGCATACGCAGCCGCTCATGGCAACAAATTCCACAGATTTACCACCCTCTGACTAAAGTAATTTCTCCGCATCTTAGTTCCAAATGGACATCCTTCAATCCTGAAGTCATCCCGTCTTGTCCTAGAATCCCCTACTGTATCTCAATAAGTAAATAAGTAAATGGGAAATAACTTTGCCATATATAATCTGTTCAAGCCTTTATAAAAGCAAGGATGTGATGCTGAGGTTTTTTAAAACAATGGTCAGACCATAGTGAGTATTGTGAGCAGTTTTTGCCCCCTTATCTAAGAAGAGATGTGCCTGCATTGGAGACGGTCCAAAGGCGATTCACCAGAATGATTCTCGGAATGAAACATGGGAGTTGTTGGTGGCTCAGGGCCTGTACTCGCTAGAGTTCAGAAAAATGACGGAGGAGTCTGTGGAATTAATTGCTACAGACAGCTATGGAAGCTGTCATTGAATATATTTGAAGTGGAGTTTGACAAGTCCTTGATTAGTTAGGGCATCAAATGTTACAGAGAGAAGGCAGAAGAATGGTGTTGAGAGGGATAATAATTCAGCCATGATCGAATGCCGAAGAGCACTGGATGGGCTGAATGGCTTAATTTGCTTCCATGCCTTATGGTCTTACACAGTGGATGGTCAGAAAGTGTTCCCCATAGCAGAGGCGTACAAAACCAGAGGACTCGAGTTTAAGATGAGGTGGTAGAGACTTAGAGAAGATTGGAAGAAGAATTTTTTTCATCCAGAAGGTGCTTGGAATCTGGTACACTCTGCTCAAGGGGACAACGAAGGCAGAGTACATGGCAGTGCTCTTTTAAGCCTTAAGAATTCAAATGATCTTCTCAATCCCAGATGAGTATTGAATTGTAAGGGCTCATATGGCTACAGGTGAAGTGCTGGAAAATTGGACTAGTATAAATGGTTGGCATGAAAACATCTGTTTCTGTGCTGTATGAAGTAATAAGGGAAACAAAACAAAAGGAAGGGACCAGCCTGTATCAGCAAGCACAGGGGCAGAACAGGAACACAGGGTGCTTGTGTGGGGAGCCACCTTTCTGCTGAATGTGCTACAGGTCACAGCCCGATAGTATTGGCCAGTGGAGTATTGTGAGAGTTTATCAGAAGCATCCACCTTTCTATTGCTGAAACAGGTGATTACAGAGATGCTGGAATCTAGAGCAAGTATCAAATTGCTGGAGAAGGTGATGGAGGATCTCATCCACAAATGCTTACTATCCATTTCCTCCACAAATGTTGCCTGACCCTGCCTCCAGTAGACTTTGGCAGTCTAATGATTACTGAAGCAATGATAATTGTAATTAAAATAATGAAAAAGTGAGAAGGTAAACAGTGAACTCTTATTTACATTAATTAGTGAATTTATTGTAAGGGAGCATAAATTTAGGATTAGAAATAGAATAATTTATCTACATTGAATTGAATTCTTCTGTAAGATAGTTGATTCATGGTCAGCTTCAGTTTGATTTCATGGTGAAAAGAAGATATAAAGGCACAATATTGCTGTTTCAGTTAACCTGTTCTTATTTATATTTGGTATTATTTTGTCTTGAAAAATTCTAATTCATCTTTATTAGCTCTAATCATCACTTGTGACTGCACACTATATTCCACTAATTTTTGCACCACACCCAAAATGCATGCTTAATTACACATAAAGAGGAACTCAGTGGGTCAGATGGCATCAACATTGGGAAATGGACAGTTGAAATTTCAAGTGAGATCCTTCCAAATTCCAGCACCATCAATTTCTAGCTGGTCCACCTTCCACCTTTCAAGAGTGTCTTCAACCTTTACACAGATCCATTATCATCCACTTGCTTTTATGTTCAGTGCCCATATTTAAATTTCATAATTGCATTTTCACTTTTTATTGGCTGTCACCACTAATCTACTTTTGAAGACCAGATTATTCATACTTTTTTTATCTCTTGCTTCACTCTAGGACATTTATGCTAAATGTACTTTACACTTGTCTTTATTAGACAATTGGCACATAGATATTACTTTAGTCCATATTTTATGTTGTTTTGAGGAGAATTTGGGAGAACATAGACAACTTAAATATGTTAAACACATAACACTGCAAGAAGCATCATCACCATCGATGCTGTGAACCTTTCCTAATGTTAGACCAGAGCAAAGAGAAAACTTTAGTATGAATGTGAGCAACATTTCATTGTGATTACTATTGGTAGCATAGAGAAAACTGAAAAATGAGAAAGCTGTTCTGTTTCATTCATATGATTATTCATTTGTTAGGCTTATTTCTTAGCTGTTTTAGTAAAAATAATGAAAATATGCTCAAATCAAATGTACTTTTAACTTACAGCTCTGTTGTTCCAAAATGGGTGACTAATGTTATTAACTGGCTAGCACCCATACTGAAGTATTTATTACCAGAGCCCTATCGAGGAGAAATCGAAGGAATCTGTAAATTCCTTGGTGTAAATCTTGGAGAAGGACTTCTTATCAATCTTGCCTATGAAGCTTCTGGGTATGTGCTCCTTGAGGTATTAGCTTCTTTATTTTATTTTATGAGGATAGTCATATAGTTAAATACTGCAATCCAAGTAGATCACAATTTGTACCAATATACATTGAGACACAATTTATTTCAGGTCACTGTTTTTTTTTGTTGACATCATATAAAAAGGTAAGCTATCACATTATAAAATAATGGCCTGAGAGAATATACACAACAACGTAATATTTAAGAAAGGTATATTATGAGTTCTAGCTGACATAATCTCCAAATAGTATTATGTTAACACCAGCATTAAACTATTTCATATACAGTAAATGGATTAACAGCAATAAAACTGAATCAAACAATAAGCAACTATTACATATATATCATCCTTTTATTGGCAAGCTTACAGAAAAGTAGTTCTGTGCTCCCAAAGCAAAATGGGATCTGGAACAGTGAGTAAAATAGACACTATATTGGAATCCTGGTGTGCAATTTTCTCTCCAACCCCAGCATTAGTTGCATATTCTACCCAGACATTTCAGCGTCCTCACCTCCTTTAAGATCTTTTTATTAAACCCGCTTCTTTGGACTGGCTTCTGACTAGTCATCCTAATATCTCCTTCAGTTCATGCCTCCCAGTGAAGAGTTTAAGGTATAACCTTGGTGACTGAGGCAAATCTTGCTGGCTCCGACCAGAGTTCCAAAATGAACCACCAGACTATGGCCATTCACAGTGAAGTAAATCCTGAAACTATCCAGAGCTTACTGAGCAACAGATATTGCCACATCAGTCACTAAGCTCCATCAATTGTTTCCACCTGGAGTCCAGTGGTGAACCCTAATTTTAGTTGGATTCCCTGGAGATACATTCTTCTCCAAGCTTATGCCTGGCTTTGTGTCTCCGGCTTGGAGTCTCATCTACTGAGTAACAGTATACTGCCCTCACCTCCTAGCCTGTCTTGAGCTTGGCCTGCAAAATAAGGAAGTTCTGTTTGCAATGACTTGTGGATTTCTTTTGTGTTTTTAGTGCACTGTTTTGCTGTTATTAATTAATAGCTTGGTAGATTTGGAATGTCTCTGACTATCAGAAACAAAAACAACTTAAATTCTTTAACAGCTCTGACAGGTTACGAGGTAATTCTCATCCTTGTCTTCTGTCAAAGCATTTCAAAGTTCAGAGCTCTGGGGGAGCAGCTTCAATTGCATGTCAGCTGTGACCTGATATGATGAACTGATGTCTTGTAATCACTCTCCAGGATTCCACCAATATACAGCTGGAATGCAGACAATAAGTGAAGCTGCAAACCCAATTTTTGGACAATACCAGCAGATGTGTCTTTGAGCTGATGTGTAACTTATGTCATTGCTCACAGATATTGCACCAGTATTGTCGCACAAGACTCAACAGGAAAGATTTACCACGGTAGAAATATGGACTACGCATTTACTGATATTTTAACGGCCATCACAATTGACGTGCAATTTGTAAGCAGTGGTCAGGTAGGTGTATACATTAATTAAAACAATAAATAGAAAAGAAATGTAACCTTTTAAATTGCTGGAATATCCAGATTTGACGTATTGGGATAAAATCTGTGTTTACAGTTTTCTAATATTTTGAATATTTCTGTGCTTATCTGTAGAAAAGCTAGCTCTGTTTCCAGTGATAAGACATTTGAAACAATAAGAATTTATTTTGTGATGTTAAACCAAGTAATAAAATATAAACAAGAGAAAATCTGCAGATGCTGGAAATCCGAGCAACACACACAAAATGCATCTAGGAAAAGAGTAGGGTTGACGTTTCGGCCTGAAATGGTGACTGTACTCTTTTCCTGTATACTGCCTGACCTGCTGAGTTCCTCCAGCATTTTGTGTGTGTTGCACATAATAAAATATAAATATAAATCAACCTAAATTTGAGCAGTCTGAAAATATTGCACTGTTAATACCACACTGATACATTGTAGTTATTTAATTTGATGAATTGATCTGTAAATCATAGAAAAGTGCAGCACTGAAAGAGGTCCTTGTGCCCATCTAGTGCCTGCCAAACCATTTAAACTGCCTAATCACATCAAGCTGCACTAAAACCATAACCCTCCACACCCCTCTCATTCATGTACCTATCCAAATTCTCTTAAACATTGAAATTGAGCTCACATGTGCTTGTACTGACAGCTCATTACACACTCTCATGACCCTCTGAGTGAAGAGGTTTCCCTTCGTGTTCTCCTTAAACTTTTGACCATTCACACTTAACCCATGACCTCTAGTTGTAGTCCCATCCTCAGTGGAAAAAAAACTACTTGCATTTACCCTATCTATACCCCTCATAATTCTGTATACCTCCAACAAATTTCCTCTCTGTATTTTGCACTCCAAGGAATAAAGTCCTAACCTATTCAATCTTTCCTTATAACTCAGGTCCTCCAGACCCAGCAAGATCTTTGTAAGTTTTCTCTGTACTCTTTCAAACTTACTTACATCGTTCCTGTAGGTAAGTGACCAAAACTACACACAATACTCTAAGTTAGGCCTCACCAGTGTCTTATACAACTTCAACATAACATCCCATCTCCTGTACTCAGTACTTTGATTTATGAAGGCCAATGCGCCATTAACTTTCTTTACGAACATATTTACCTGTGCCACCACTTCCAATGAATTATTGACCTGTATTTCTAGATCTCCTTGTGTTACCACATTCCTCAGTGCCTTACCATTCACTGTGTAAGATCTACCCTAACTGGTCCTGCCAAAGAGCAAAACCTCGCACTTGTCTGCATTAAATTCCATCTGCCAGCTGGATCAGATCTTGCTGCAAGCTCTGATAGTCTTTCTTGGTGTCCACTACACCCCCAATACTGGTGTCATCTGCAAATTTCTGATCCCATTAGCCACATTACCATCCAGGTTTTTGAAATAGATGACAAACAACAATGGACCCAGCACCAATCCCTGCCGCACTCCACTTGTCACAGGCCTCCAGTCCGGGGCAACCATCTACTACCACTCTCTGGCTTCTGCCGAAAGCCAATGTCTAATCCAATTTACTACCTCATCCTGAATGCCAAGTGACTGAACTTTCCTGATCAACCTCCCATGCAGGACCTTGTAAAATGCCTTGTTAAAGTCCATTTAGACAACATCCACTGCCTTGCCTTCATCAACTTTCCAGGTAACTTCCTCGAAAAACTCTAAAAGATTGTTTAGACAGGATCTACCACACAAAGCCATGCAGACTATCCTTAATCAGTCTGTCTATCCAAATACTCATATATCCAGTCCCTTAGAATACCTTCCGATAACTTTCCCATACTGATGTACGGCTTATTGGTCTATAACTTCCTGGTTTAGTTTTAGAGCCTTTCTTAAACAGCGGGATAGATAACATTAACTATCCTCGAATCTTCCAGCACCTCGCCCATCACTAAGGATAACTTAAATATCTCTGCTAAGGCCCCTGCAATTCCTGCACTTGCCTCCCACAAGGTCCGAGTGAATATCTTGTCAGGCCCTGGAGATCTCCTCCTCTGTAATCAGTATCACGTCCATGACCTCACTCCTGAAGACTCTGTATCGATATCCTGAGTAAATACAGATGCAAAAAATCCATTTAAGATCTCCCCAATCCCTTTTGCCTTCACGTATAGGTTACCATTCTGACCAATTTTGTCCCTTGCAATCCTGGTCTTGACATTTCTGTAGAATCCTTTCTTGCAAATCTCAATTTCATCACAGGTTTATTTGTTTAGCATGGTTAACACCATCATATATAGAACTAAGATAATCTTTTTGTTGTTAAAATGCTTTTTAACAAACCTTTGATTTGCTCTTAAAGTACAGATATTGGCTAATAACATATTTCACTATA